>NC_058082.1:94641576-94727081 GCF_014858855.1 Bufo gargarizans | reverse complement strand
TTGATATAAGGATCAGAGCTGACCTCCTCATTGACTTCGGCAGAGCACCCGAGGAAAGGCACTCATTGAATACCTCAGTCAAGAGGGGAACCAAGGAGTCCTTAAAGGTCTTATAAAACTCGGATGTTAAGCCATCCGGGCCTGGCGACTTCTTTAGGGCAAGCCCTTCGATCGCCAGGCTGACTTCCTCTTCTCTGATTTCTTCTATCAAAACGCCAAGAGAGAGGTCTACTCTTGACTCAGGGATGGTTTCAGCCTGGAAAGCCGAAATCCTGTCCCGATTCAGATCCTTCTTCCTCAAGAGGCACGAGTAGAAGGACTTGATGATTTCCAAGATCCCTGATCTGGACCTATCCAGAGATCCCGTACCATCGACCAGTCCCGTCACCAACTTACTTTTCACTGACATCTTACAGTTTCTGACTCTACCTGACTCTGAAGGAAGTCCTTAAAGGATTGTCTCACCTCTGCTTCCTCCATGAGGGCCGAATTTAGCTTCCAATAGCCTCTTCCCATTTGGGGGGATTCTGCAACATTCAAAGAGAACATAATCAGACAGTGATCAGAGAATTCCACCTCTACCACCTCTAAAGGTGAAAAAGTAGTCTCCTCCTTTAAATAAAACCTGTCTATTCTAGACCTAATCTGACTACCTCTATAATAAGTGAAACCACCGTGGCCTGGGGTGTGCCTAATGTGGACATCCACCAGGCGAGCCTCGCTAGCTATGCTATTCAGGGATACACTATCATAAGCCAGCCGGTTTCTGGCGCCTCCCCGGTCTTGGGACCTTGTGACTGTATTAAAGTCCCCACCAAAGACCACCTGCCGACTCGTAAAAAGGAAAGGTTTGATCCTCATAAAGAGACGCTTCCGATCCCACCTGGTTTGGGGACCATAGATGTTTATCAGGCGAAGCTCTTGACCCTTCATGAGGACATCTAAAATCAAACACCTCCCCATTTCTAACTCAATCACTCGTCGGCTTTCTACTGGTGCGGTAAAAAGAACCGCCACTCCGCTATACGGCTCAGCCGCAAGAGACCAATATGATGGACCACACCTCCACTCCTTTTTTGCTTTATACACAGCTGCCAAATCTGGCAGCCTGGTCTCTTGCAAAAATAAAATGTCAGCTTCAACCCGGCTGAGAAAATCAAAGGCTGCAAACCTAGCCGCATCCGATTTAATACTGGCGACATTAATGGTCGCCAGCGTCAACGGAGAGAGTGCCGCCATATAGAGTGATTAAGTTAGACGGCCTTCTTCCTTCCCTTCCCCTTCTTGTTCTTCTTCTTACCCCTCTTGGGGCTACCACCTAAGGTGGCACGATCTCTTTTGAGAGAGACAGTGGTGTCCATCTCATTAGTCACCACCGCCTCTTCCTTCGCACCACCCTTGTCATTCCCATTACCAGCGTCTGGACCCGCCCCACCTACCGAGGATCTTGCATCCTCACCGGAGGGAGGCGCGGGCCCTTCCAGTGGCTCCTTCTCTTGCCCCTCCGGCTCCCCACCTTCAACCTCCTCCCCGGAAGAAGAGGAGGCGGAGATCTCATCCAAGGTGAGGTACCGGTTGGAAAGATCCAGGGGTAGAGAGTCAGGATTAGAGAGGTCCA
Organism: Bufo gargarizans; assembly: GCF_014858855.1. Lineage (NCBI taxonomy): Eukaryota > Metazoa > Chordata > Amphibia > Anura > Bufonidae > Bufo > Bufo gargarizans. The sequence continues at coordinate 94,725,463 of NC_058082.1, read as the reverse complement.
GGGGGGAGCTGGCTTTGCCTTCCACAGGCACTCTAGTCGGGCTAGAACTTTTTTTGGTCAGACGTTTCCTTCTTGTTCTTTTAGACTCTGTCTCACTCTCCTCTGTTGCACTCTCGTAGCAAGAGGACAGAGTCACCTCGGAACTGTCTAGTCTCCTGAGTTCCTCATTCACCTCGATATCCCCCAGGGTCTCAGCTCTAGGAGAGGCATTCTCTTGGGAGGGCACAGGCATCACCCCAGGAGGGGGTTCCACCTGCCCCCTCTCCATTTGACTCCTCTCCCTCCGTCTCTGCTGGGACGGGCTTTCTTTTCTCTTCATCGACCCCACTGCCCTGTCGCTTCGCCAGCACCCGCCTTGACAGTGGGGGCCTCCCGACTCGCCTCCGCGCGTGCATGAGCCACCTTGGTGACAGAGCGAGGGCAACGACTGAACGGGTGCCCTAGCCCACAAGATGCAGCTAGATGGCCTTCACCCCCGCACAACGCACACCTCTGCACTCGGCAGCTGGCGCTGAAGTGCGAAGGGCTGCCGTACTTGTAACACAGCTTAGGCTGCCCCCTGTAGAACACCATGATCCTATCCCGACCAAGGAAAGCAGATGATGGTATGTGGGAAACCGACCCCCCTGAATGTTTCAACTTAATCTGAAATGTCCAGGCACCCGACCAGATGCCAAACTCATCCAGGTTCTTGCTAGGAAGACCCTGGACGTCCCCGTACCTGCTCAACCAGGTCAAGATGTCAACACAAGAAAGTGACTCATTACGGGTCAGAACGGTTACTTTCTTGACCTCATTCTGGCGGGTTATCGCTTGCACAAAAAAACCCTGCCAGTCCGGCTGGTCTTTTGCCAGTTCATACCCAGATCAGAAAAGTTCAAGACCCTCTGGCCGGGCAAAACTGACATCAAACTCCCGGGTGCCATACGGATGTATGAGAGCAAAGATGTCACATGCCCTGATGCCCATCTGAAAGAGAGGCTCTGCCACCCTCTTCCTGGTAGGGCACGCTTCATTGCCTCTCCATTTCAGACAGACAACATTCCGTCTGGTTGACCCGGGGCCGGTTGTGGGTGAGGACCAGGTGGTCTCGCCCCCGCCTTGCTCTCGGAAGGCACGCAGGCCATGCCTGTCTATCCAGAAGGATAGATCCACCTGCTGCCCCCTACTGTAATGCTCCCCTCTCCTAAGAGCCTCTAGAAGTTGCCGCTGCAAGTTACCGTCACCAGACATTGGTAATGGGGAGGACAATGGGGACCGCCCCTCCCCCCCTGCGCCGGCGACCACACCAGCATAACTTCTGCCAGGCGTAACCGACGCAGGAGGGGCAGCCGGACCGGGCCCACCCCCACCCCCCCAGACCTATCTACAGCAGGTGCCACTCCAGACCCCTCTGAAGGGGCTACATGAGGCGCACCAGCCACTTGTACAGTGGCCGGCCGACCTCCAACATTCACCCCTCCATCAGGGCCCGGGACAACACCACTAACATAAACTGTATTTACACTACTAGAAGTGACCACTTCTTCAGTGGCCACTACCGCACTCTCCCCTCCCCCCACACACACTGCTGGGCCAGAGGGGACAGAGGTCACGTTATTCGTTTTGTCCAGCATCTCCTTGCTGGATATATTTTTAACAGTCTTTCCTGATTTTTCAGGCCGGCGGGCTGTAGAACCACTGGTCCCAGCCACGCCAGCCTTATCCACTTTATGAACAGTGCCGGAGGGAGGGGCGGTGCGCACCACACTCGCATCAGGACCGCCCCCTCCCTCTGCCTACAGTCACACTGCTTTGATCTCCCTTCTGAATATCCGAGGCCCCACCCCCTCCACCCTCGACCACTCCCACTGCGCCTCCACTCCCCGCCGCCACAACAATACCAGTGGAAGGGACTGAAGAGCGCATCGGCACAGCGGAGCAGACTGGGGCAGAGGAGACTAGAACCCTGGCAAGGACTTGGGCATACAACTTGGGAGGGGCGGAGGCAGCCACCTCGCACCCTCCCCCTGCAACTCCGGATCGGGACGCCACTGTACCCGCGGCCCCACCCCCTCCACCCACAGCCACCTCTACCACCCCGGCCCCCCGTCCCCCGCCGCCATGTCAAAACCGGCAGGGGGGACTGCAGGGCGCACGGGAGATGGGAAGCAGACCGGGGCAGAGGACGCAGACCCCAGGACAGGGATCCTGGCAACAACCTCTGCAAGGGGGGCAGTGGCAGCCACATCGCCCCGCCGCACCTCCACCTGGCACTTGTCCAGTGCCCCAGCAGAGGCGGGCGGAGCCACCCGACCACCAACCATGCCCCCCTCGCCACTCGCCCCGGGAGCCTTCCTGTCTGGCCCCTCCTGCTTTTCCTCACCGCCCCTGTTACCGCAAACAGGGACGGCGTCCTGCGCCATCTTTACCACGTCTTTCTCCCCACTCCTACGCACCGGTCCCACAGCAGAGACCGGGCCAGGGAGGATGGTGGGGTTCATGCCCTGAGCTGGCTTTTCAGCTGGCCCAGGGCACGCAGGGTGGGTCACATAGACATACCTCACCTCTGGCTTTAATATCTTTGTCTTTCTACTCTTTCCTATCGGCTCATCTTCAGGTAATTCATTACCAAAACAGATGTCCTCACGAATTTTGGGGGACTCCAGGTGGCATATTTCAGCGATAAGCTGCCCCCCAACTCTGCTGTTCTCACTATACTCTATTTCCTCATCAGAACTAGGGGGGGGGGGCAGGCATACCTGCTCTGCGGTGATGCCTGCGGTGATGCCAGTTTCCACAGGTTGCCCCCCCATGTCCGACTCTTCCTCCTCACTAGAGGAGTCATCTTCCTGCTGTTCTCGGCTTCCAGCCATTTCATTGAACCTTTCGTCGTTCTTTAGCTTTTCTTTAAAGGGGCCACTGTTTTCCAGAATGGCCGCCCTTCTTTCTTGCTGCTCTTTAATAATTTCTTTAAAGCCTTTTATTTTATTTTATATTTCTGGCCTGTTTTTTTTTTTGCCGCTTTGTCAGCCTTCCCCCTCTCAAGCTTTAAGTTCTCCCTCAGCTTTTTCAGGGTCCTATTCGCTTCCTCGTACTCCCGGAGATAGGCCGTGATCCGGGAGCTGTAAACGGCGATTAGTTCCTGGGGCTTCATGCTGCCCCAGTCAGCCTCAACCGGAACCAGCCCATCCCCAGGAACACTCTGCGTACCTCTTGGAGGGCTACTGTCCGCCCTCCTGGAACCGCCGGCGATGGACACAGCTTCACCTCCCGGGGCTGCAGGGGCAGCTGCACCACGACTCCTGCTGGATCTTCTGATCCCCGGGGCGGAAGATGGATATGAGGCCGGTAGCTCACCTCCCCCACCTCCCACCAGCCTACCCCGGGAAGCAGGATCCTGGGTCTTCAGTCGCTTCATGGCCCAGGACCCCACCACCTCCCTGGGGAGAGAGAGGCAGGGCCTGGGCTGGGAGAGATGGAATAATCCCTGGTAGCTTGTCAGCAATTAGCAGGAGCTCCTCCAGACACAACCACACCCGACCACTGGCTCCTGTATACTGAGGATTACACCCGGTATACAGGACAGGAGAAGTGGTACTGTGCAGTGTATATACAGAATAAGAGCAGATACTGAGGATTACACCCAGTAGACAGGACAGGAGAAGTGGTACTGTGCAGTGTATATATATACAGAATAAGAGCAGATACTGAGGATTACACCCAGTATACAGGACAGGAGAAGTGGTACTGTGCAGTGTCCATATATACAGTTGCAAGAAAAAGTATGTGAACCCTTTGGAATGATCTGGATTTCTGCACAAATTGGTCATAAAATGTGATCTGATCTTCATCTAAGTCACAACAATAGACAATCACAGTCTGCTTAACTAATAACACACAAAGAGTTAAATGTTACCATGTTTTTATTGAACACACCATGTAAACATTCACAGTGCAGGCGGAAAAAGTATGTGAACCCCTGGATTTAATAACTGGTTGAACCTCCTTTGGCAGCAATAACTTCCACCAAACGTTCCCTGTAGTTGCAGATCAGACGTGCACAACGGTCAGGAGTAATTCTTGACCATTCCTCTTTACAGAACTGTTTCAGTTCAGCAATATTCTCGGGATGTCTGGTGTGAATCGCTTTCTTGAGGTCCTGCCACAGCATCTCCATCGGGTTGAGTTCAGGACTCTGACTGGGCCGCTCCAGAAGGCGTATTTTCTTCTGTTTAAGCCATTCTGTTGATTTACTTCTATGCTTTGGGTCGTTGTCCTGTTGCAACACCCATCTTCTGTTGAGCTTCAGCTGGTGGACAGATGGCCTTAAGTTCTCCTGCAAAATCTCTTGATAAACTTGGGAATTCATTTTTCCTTCGATGATAGCAATACGTCCAGGCCCTGACGCAGCAAAGCAGCCCCAAACCATGATGCCCCACCACCATACCTCACAGTTGGGATGAGGTTTTGATGTTGGTGTGCTGTGCCTCTTTCTCCACACATAGTGTTGTGTGTTTCTTCCAAACAACTCCACTTTGGTTTCCTCTGTCCACAGAATATTTTGCCAGTTCTGCTGTGGAACATCCAGGTGCTCTTCTGCAAACTGTAAACGTGCAGCAATGGTTTTTTTGGACAGCAGTGGCTTCCTCTGTGGTTCCTCCCATGAAATCCATTCTTGTTTAGTGTTTTACGTATCGTAGATTCGCTAACAGGGATGTTAGCATATGCCAGGGACTTCTGTAAGTCTTTAGCTGACACTCTAGGATTCTTCTTCCCCTCACTGAGCAGTCTGCGCTGTGCTCTTGCAGTCATCTTTACAGGACGGCCACTCCTAGGGGGAGTAGCAGCAGTGCTGAACTTTCTCCATTTATAGACAATTTGTCTTACCGTGGACTGATGAACAGCAAGGCTTTTGGAGATACTTTTTTAACCCTTTCCAGCTTTATGCAAGTCAACAATTCCTAATCGTAGGTCTTCTGAGAGCTCTTTTGTGTGAGGCATCATTCACATCAGGCAATGCTTCTTGTGAAAAGCAAACCCAGAACTGGTGTGTGTTTTATAGGGCAGCTGTAACCAACACCTCCAATCTCCTCTCATTGATGGGACTCCAGTTGGCCGACACCTCGCTCCAATTAGCTCTTGGAGATGCCATTAGTCTAGGGGTTCACATACTTTTCCCACCTGCACTGTGAATGTTTACATGGTGTGTTCAATAAAAACATGGTCACATTTAACTCTTTGTGTGTTATTAGTTAAGCAGACTGTGATTGTCTATTGTTGTGACTTAGATGAAGATCAGATCACATTTTATGACCAATTTGTGCAGAAATCCATATCATTCCAAAGGGTTCACATACTTTTTCTTTAAACTGTAAAGAAAAAGAGCAGATACTGAGGATTACACCCAGTATACAGGACAGAAGTGGTACTGTGCAGTGTCCTTAAGTATAGAAAAGAAAGAGATGCTGAGATTTAGCTGCTCTTTGCCGCACTTCGCCTTTTACCTGGACGTTCTGCGAGATCCAGTTTCGTGGCTTCTAACACGGGAAAGGTCGGGGCTATAAATGGCGTCACATGCGCTGAAGGCTCCGTGGATCACTAACAAGTCTTTAACCCTTTCCTGTAAATATATTGGGGGGGGGGGGGGGTGTATTTCAGTGACACGACATTACGGGAAATCCTCCTACCCTTCCCTGATTCCTCCTAAGTGACACCTTTTCAATGCCTCTTTTTTTGTTTTCTTCTTCTTTTATATCATTAAGAAGTAATTACCGCCGACCGCGACTAATAGCCGCCATTATGGAGACCACCCAGATTTCCAGAGAACTTCCATGTATAAATGTCCATTATATTAAAGGGAATGTTCAGAATTAGAAGAAAACATGGCAGCTTCCTCCTAAAAACATCTCTGCTCCTCTCCACAGGGTGTATGTGGTATTGATACTGAGCTCTATTCACTCCAATAGGATTGAGCTGCAATACCACACACAACCCGTGGACAGGGGTGGCGCTGTTTTTGAAAAGAACAGCCATGTTTTCTTAAATCTGGGACACAGGCATTTGCCTTTTTTTGTTTGAGATTGGGGGTAGTCAAAATAGGAGGATGCCCCTGGGATTGGGGGACCACAATTTATAGATTTAACCCACTCCTCTCTGAAGCAGAAGGCAGCAGAGAAGCCGCAGGAGCTTGTGGACCCTATTACAATCCATTGGCCTACTGTGCATGTGTTTCGGGAAGTATGAGCAATGTATTATAAATTAGCTTGGTGGGAAGGGAGGTAGAGGGAAAGTTACATTACTGGTTGGGCATCCAATAGCTCTTCGAAGAGCACCTGGCTTTGTGTCAGTATTTACTATGATTCTGGCATTCTATTCATGAAGCAGTCAGCTCAGGATGAACAGGGTTGGAGCTGATTAATAATAACTTGTTACATTCAGGGCAGTGTTTCCTGCAGCGGTGGTTACAATGTATCAATCACTCTTCTCATTAGTCCAATGAGCAGGGAGTGTAAATAAAGGCTGGGTGCCCCCTCCTGCGCTGCCAGCTGGAGCTGTGCCTTTAAGGATTGCTGCACAGTAGCAGGAGAATGGCCCAGCCTCCTGCCTGAGCTCTGGAATGGCAAGCAGTTCCTGATGTGATCCTCTGCAGTAACATACACACACCCTGGGCTCTGCACACAGCAGCCTCAGCAACACTGCCCGTGCCCCCTGTGCCCGGGGATGGACTCCCTGGCAGCCTGAGATCACTCCAAGCCTGGCACCACTGGTAAGGCCTCTGCTTCCCCTCCATTGCCTCCTGACTGCGTCTGTTTTTCTGTCCTCTTCTCCCAAAATCTCAACAGCTGCATAAACAAGTGGAGCAGATACAGATCAGGAGACCAAGCTCCTACCCTGTGCCATTAACCCTTCACCCTGCCTGCCAGGGCATCACCCAGCACCACACATGGGTACAGCAGCCCAGGAGTGACATGGGAATATAATGCATATTGTGGTACTGGCCGCATTGGGCATCTTTACTGGGAAAACTCTGCATCTGTTCAGAAGGGAAGAGAAGGATTTAGCAGCAGTGACGGAGGTGTCATTAGACTGTATGTAAGTTGCATTTCTTCAGTACTTATAATGTTGTAGATGTCACCTGCAGTCCTATGTAACACCACAGATAATAATGTGATAACTCTCTGAGTACAGATAATGTAGTAGATGTCACCTGCAGTCCTATGTAACACCACAGATAACACAGTGATAACTCTGAATACAGAAAATGTAGTAGATGTCAACTGCAGTCCTATGTAACACCACAGGTAACACAGTAATAACTGAGTACAGATAATATAGTAAATGTCACATGCAGTCCTATGTAACACCACAGATCACACAGTGACAACTCTCTGAGTACAGATAATGTAGTAGATGTCACCTGCAGTCCTATGTAACACCACAGATAATAATGTGATAACTCTCTGAGTACAGAAAATGTAGTAGATGTCAACTGCAGTCCTATGTAACACCACAGGTAACACAGTAATAACTGAGTACAGATAATATAGTAAATGTCACATGCAGTCCTATGTAACACCACAGATCACACAGTGATAACTCTCTGAGTACAGATAATGTAGTAGATTTCTCCTGCAGTCCTATGTAACACCACAGATAACATAGTGATAATCCTCTGAGTACAGATAACGTAGTAGATGTCACCTGCAGTCCTATGTAACACCACAGACAACACAGTGATAACTCTCTGAGTACAGATAATGTAGTCAATGTCACCTGCAGTCCTATGTAACACCACAGATAGCACAGTGATAACTCTCTGAGTACAGATAATATAGTAGATGTCAACTGCAGTCCTATGTAACACGCCAGATAACACAGTGATAACTCTCTGAGTACATATAATGTAGGAGATGTCACCTGCAGTCCTATGTAACACCACAGATAACACAGAAATAACGGAGTACAGATAATATAGTAAATGTCACCTGCAGTCCTATGTAACACCACAGATAGCACAGTGATAACTCTAGAAGTACAGATAATGTAGTAGATGTCTCCTGCAGTCCTATGTAACACCACAGATAGCACAGTGATAGCTCTAGAAGTACAGATAATGTAGTAGATGTCACCTGCAGTCCTATGTAACACCACAGATAACACAGTAATAGTTCTCTGAGTACAGATAATGTAGTAGATGTCACCTGCAGTCCTATGTAACACCACAGATAACACAGTGATAACTCTCCGAGTACAGATAATATAGTAGATGTCATCTGCAGTCCTATGTAACACCCCATATAACACAGGGATAACTCCCTGAGTACAGATAATGTAGTAGATGTCACCTGCAGTCCTATGTAACACCACAGATAACACAGTGATAACTCTCAATAAAGATAATATGGTAGATGTCACCTGCAGTCCTATGTAACACCCCTTATAACACAGGGATAACTCCCTGAGTACAGATAATGTAGTAGATGTCACCTGCAGTCCTATGTAACACCACAGATAACACAGTGATAACTCTCAATAAAGATAATATGGTAGATGTTATCTGCAGTCCTATGTAACGCCACCGTTTCCATTGTGCTAGATCAGTGCTTGTTCTGTCACAGATATGTTGGCCTACTTGGTTACTGACTACTGTCTCCTGCCTCTGTCACAGTGGCATCTTGGTTGTCAGCGCTGACATAAACATGGCAGCGTCCTGAGACGGGAGGATGAGAGTGGTAACGATGATGATGGGGTTACCTTCTCTTCCTCTGTTGTTTTATGTTACATTGTATCTTTCTACCAGGAGACCTGTGTCTTCATATGTCATTGACACGTGTGCGACTAGTCTATATGTTCTCCACAATGTACGACCTACATGTTTTCATGGCAAGAACTTAACCCTTTGCTTTCTGGCACTCTGTAGGTAACGGTCGGTGCATTAAAGTGATGTTTTGCGTATAGCTTGCATATGGCAATATCCACTTCAGATACAGATGAAGCAGAGCTGAACTTGTCATTTTACTGTTTAGTCTAGTATTGCAGGTGGATATGCAGTGCACTTCCCTGCAGTCCTATGTAAAACAGCAGATAACACTGTGCCATTTCCATGCATTGTGTCACATGGGGCCCAGCTGCTTCTGACAAGCTCAGCTCTGCTACATCTGCACTCTGCATTTTACGTCTTCGCCTCTACCGGCGAGGGGTTAACCAGGCTGACGTGCGCTCCCCTCTGTCTCTACATGTTTTATATGATAAATCTGAGTGTTGTGGAAATCTGAAAAGCGATGCAGGTGTTTGTGGTTTTGGCGCAGCGTAGAGAAGTATGTGTACGGTGCAACAGGCCAAGGATTTGTAGCAGAGCTGGAGAAGTACCTCTCCAATGGGTGCAGGTGACTACAGTGAACACTCAGGGGATAGACAGAAAGTTTCTGGGGTCAGTGCAGATCCTGCTCCTATAGAGAATACAGACTGCGCATTATTTGTCCTCACCGAAAAAATGTGATAAAAAAATGTGGATTTAATGTTATCCACACAAGGAACAGGAGGCTGCAGTACCGGATACTGCTGATAGAGGGCACTGCTGGCTCAGGCTGCCTCCCAGCAGATGTTTGGATGCTGCTGGTCTGGAGAAGAATGACCTCTCTGTGCTGAGGCTTCTGTTCAGTGTGACAGCAGAAAAATGTCCCATGTGAGGCCAGAACCCTAAGACATGACAAGAGGCGTTCACAAGGGGCTCCTGGAAATGTGCTTAATCCCTGATGTTCTCCTTCTGTATCTTTCTGCTGTCAGATGCAATCAAAAATGTCCTGGGATCCTGTTCTTACTCTGATATCAAGGTGCGTAAAGTTGCCTTGAGAAGAAATCCATTGTAACAGATCTGCAGCTCTGAAATAGCAGCATAAACACCTGAGTGTAGATGTGGAGGAGGCGGTGAGTGTAGATGAGGAGGAGGCGGTGAGTGTAGATGTGGAGGAGGCGGTGAGTGTAGATGTGGAGGAGGCGGTGAGTGTAGATGTGGAGGAGGCGGTGAGTGTAGATGTGGAGGAGGCGGTGAGTGTAGATGTGGAGGAGGTGGTGAGTGTAGATGTGGAGGAGGTGGTGAGTGTAGATGAGGAGGCGGTGAGTGTAGATGTGGAGGAGGCGGTGAGTGTAGATGAGGAGGCGGTGAGTGTAGATGTGGAGGAGGCGGTGAGTGTAGATGTGGAGGAGGCGGTGAGTGTAGATGTGGAGGAGGCGGTGAGTGTAGATGTGGAGGAGGCGGTGAGTGTAGATGTGGAGGAGGCGGTGAGTGTAGATGTGGAGGAGGCGGTGAGTGTAGATGTGGAGGAGGTGGTGAGTGTAGATGTGGAGGAGGCGGTGAGTGTAGATGTGGAGGAGGCGGTGAGTGTAGATGTGGAGGAGGCAGTGAGTGTAGATGTGGAGGAGGCGGTGAGTGTAGATGTGGAGGAGGCGGTGAGTGTAGATGTGGAGGAGGCAGTGAGTGTAGATGTGGAGGAGGCGGTGAGTGTAGATGAGGAGGAGGCGGTGAGTGTAGATGTGGAGGAGGCGGTGAGTGTAGATGTGGAGGAGGCGGTGAGTGTAGATGTGGAGGAGGCGGTGAGTGTAGATGTGGAGGAGGCAGTGAGTGTAGATGTGGAGGAGGCAGTGAGTGTAGATGAGGAGGAGGCGGTGAGTGTAGATGTGGAGGAGGCGGTGAGTGTAGATGTGGAGGAGGCGGTGAGTGTAGATGTGGAGGAGGCGGTGAGTGTAGATGTGGAGGAGGCGGTGAGTGTAGATGTGGAGGAGGCGGTGAGTGTAGATGTGGAGGAGGCGGTGAGTGTAGATAAGAAGGAGGCGGTGAGTGTACATGTGGAGGAGGCGGTGAGTGTAGATGAGGAGGCGGTGAGTGTAGATAAGAAGGAGGCAGTGAGTGTAGATGTGGAGGAGGCGGTGAGTGTAGATGTGGAGGAGGCGGTGAGTGTAGATAAGAAGGAGGCGGTGAGTGTAGATGAGGAGGCGGTGAGTGTAGATGTGGAGGAGGCGGTGAGTGTAGATAAGAAGGAGGCGGTGAGTGTAGATGAGGAGGCGGTGAGTGTAGATGTGGAGGAGGCGGTGAGTGTAGATGTGGAGGAGGCGGTGAGTGTAGATGTGGAGGAGGCGGTGAGTGTAGATGTGGAGGAGGCGGTGAGTGTAGATGAGGAGGCGGTGAGTGTAGCTGTGGAGGAGGCGGTGAGTGTAGATGTGGAGGAGGCGGTGAGTGTAGATGTGGAGGAGGCAGTGAGTGTAGATGTGGAGGAGAAGGTGAGTGTAGATGTGGAGGAGGCGGTGAGTGTAGATGTGGAGGAGGCAGTGAGTGTAGATGTGGAGGAGGCGGTGAGTGTAGATGTGGAGGAGGCGGTGAGTGTAGATGTGGAGGAGGCAGTGAGTGTAGATGTGGAGGAGGCAGTGAGTGTAGATGTGGAGGAGGCGGTGAGTGTAGATGTGGAGGAGGCGGTGAGTGTAGATGTGGAGGAGGCGGTGAGTGTAGATGTGGAGGAGGCGGTGAGTGTAGATGTGGAGGAGGCGGTGAGTGTAGATGAGGAGGCGGTGAGTGTAGATGTGGAGGAGGCGGTGAGTGTAGATGTGGAGGAGGCGGTGAGTGTAGATGTGGAGGAGGCGGTGAGTGTAGATGTGGAGGAGGCGGTGAGTGTAGATGTGGAGGAGGCGGTGAGTGTAGATGTGGAGGAGTAGATGTGGAGGAGGCGGTGAGTGTAGATGTGGAGGAGGCGGTGAGTGTAGATAAGAAGGAGGCGGTGAGTGTAGATAAGAAGGAGGCGGTGAGTGTAGATGTTGAGGAGGCGGTGAGTGTAGATGTGGAGGAGGCGGTGAGTGTAGATGTGGAGGAGGAGGTGAGTGTAGATGTGGAGGAGGCGGTGAGTGTAGATGTGTAGGAGGCAGTGAGTGTAGATGTGGAGGAGGCGGTGAGTGTAGATGTGGAGGAGGCGGTGAGTGTAGATGTGGAGGAGGCGGTGAGTGTAGATAAGAAGGAGGCGGTGAGTGTAGATGTAGAGGAGGCGGTGAGTGTAGATGTGGAGGAGGCAGTGAGTGTAGATGTGGAGGAGGCAGTGAGTGTAGATGTGGAGGAGGCAGTGAGTGTAGATGTGGAGGTGACAGTGAGTGAAGATGTGGAGGAGGCAGTGAGTGTAGATGTGGAGGAGGCGGTGAGTGTAGATGTGGAGGAGGCAGTGAGTGTAGATAAGAAGGAGGCGGTGAGTGTAGATGTGGAGGTGACAGTGAGTGTAGATGTGGAGGAGGCAGTGAATGTAGATGTGGAGGAGGCAGTGAGTGTAGATGAGGAGGAGGCAGTGAGTGTAGATGAGAAGGAGGCGGTGAGTGTAGATGTGGAGGAGGCGGTGAGTGTAGATAAGAAGGAGGCGGTGAGTGTAGATGTGGAGGTGACAGTGAGTGTTGATGTGGAGGAGGCAGTGAGTGTAGATGTGGAGGAGGTGGTGAGTGTAGATGTGGAGGAGCCGGTGAGTGTAGATGAGGAGGAGGCGGTGTGTGCAGATGTGGAGGAGGCGGTGAGTGTAGATGAGGAGGAGGCAGTGAGTGTAGATGAGAAGGAGGCGGTGAGTGTAGATGTGGAGGAGGCAGTGAGTGTAGATGTGGAGGAGGCGGTGAGTGTAGATGTGGAGGAGGCGGTGAGTGTAGATGTGGAGGAGGCAGTGAGTGTAGATGTGGAGGAGGCAGTGAATGTAGATGTGGAGGAGGCAGTGAATGTAGATGTGGAGGAGGCAGTGAGTGTAGATGAGAAGGAGGCGGTGAGTGTAGATGTGGAGGAGGCGGTGAGTGTAGATGTGGAGGAGGCAGTGAGTGTAGATGTGGAGGAGGCAGTGAATGTAGATGTGGAGGAGGCAGTGAATGTAGATGTGGAGGAGGCAGTGAGTGTAGATGAGAAGGAGGCGGTGAGTGTAGATGTGGAGGAGGCGGTGAGTGTAAATGAGGAGGAGGTGAGTGTAGATGTGGAGGTTACTGTGAGTGTACATGAGGAGGCGGTGAGTGCAAAAGTGGAGGTTACTGTGAGTGTAGATGTGGAGGAGGCGGTGAGTGTAGATGAGAAGGAGGCGGTGAGTGTAGATGTGGAGGAGGCGGTGAGTGTAGATGTGGAGGAGGCAGTGAGTGTAGATGAGGAGGAGGCGGTGAGTGTAGATGAGGAGGAGGCAGTGAGTGTAGATGAGGAGGAGGCGGTGAGTGTAGATGAGGAGGAGGCGGTGAGTTTAGATGAGGAGGAGGCAGTGAGTGTAGATGAGGAGGAGGCGGTGAGTGTAGATGAGGAGGAGGCGGTGAGTGTAGATGTGGAGGAGGCGGTGAGTGTAGATGAGGAGGAGGCGGTGAGTGTAGATGAGGAGGAGGCAGTGAGTGTAGATGAGGAGGAGACGGTGAGTGTAGATGAGGAGGAGGCGGTGAGTGTAGATGTTGAGGAGGCGGTGAGTGTAGATGTGGAGGAGGCGGTGAGTGTAGATGTTGAGGAGGAGGTGAGTGTAGATGTGGAGGAGGCGGTGAGTGTAGATGTGGAGGAGGCGGTGAGTGTAGATGTGGAGGAAGCAGTGAATTTAAAGGTGACTGTGAGTGTAGATGTTGAGGAGGCGGTGAGTGTAGATGTGGAGGAGACAGTGACTGTAGAGGTGACTGTGAGTGCAGTTGTGCAGGTGACTGTGACTGCAGATGTAGAGGAGGTGGTGAGTGTAGATGTGGAGGAGGCAGTGAGTGTAGATGTAGAGGAGACAGTGACTGTAGTTGTGGAGAAGGCGGTGAGTGCGGATGTGGAGGTGTCTGTAAGTGCAGATGTGGAGGTGACTATGAGTGCAGATGTGGAGGTGACTATGAGTGCAGATGTGGAGGTGACTATGAGTGCAGGTGTGGAGGTGACTATGAGTGCAGATGTTGAGGAGGCGGTGAGTGTAGATGTGGAGGAGGCGGTGAGTGTAGATAAGAAGGAGGCGGTGAGTGTAGATGTGGAGGAGGCGGTGAGTGTAGATGTGGAGGAGGCAGTAAGTGTAGATGTGGAGGAGGCAGTGAGGGTAGATGTGGAGGAGGCGGTGAGTGTAGATGAGGAGGAGGCAGTGAGTGTAGATGTGGAGGATACAATGAGTGTAGATGAGGAGTTGAGTGTAGTTGTGGAGGAGGCGGTGAGTGTAGATGTCGAGGAGACAGTTATTGTTTATGTGGAGGAGACAGTGAGTGTAGTTGTGGAGGAGGCGGTGAGTGTAGATATGGAGGAGGCAGTGAGTGCAGATGTGGAGGAGGTGATGAGTGTAGATGATGAGGAGGCGGTGAGTGTAGATAAGGAGAGGGCGGTGAGTACAGATGAGGAGGCGGTGAGTACAGATGAGGAAGAGCCGGTGAGTATATATGTGGAGGAGGCGGTGAGTGTAGATGTGGAGTAGGCAGTGAGTGTAGATGTGGAGGAGGCCTTGAGTGTAGATGTGGAGGAGGCAGTAAGTGTAGATGTGGAGGAGGCGGTAAGTGTAGATGTGGATTTTACAGTGAGTGTAGATGAGAAGGAGGAGGTGAGTGTAGTTGTGGAGGAGGCAGTGAGTGTAGATGTGGAGGAGGCAGTGAGTGTAGATGTGGAGAAGGCAGTGAGTGTAGATGTGGAGGAGACAGTGAGTGTAGATGTGGAGGAGGCATTTAGAGTAGTTGTAGAAGATGACTGTAGTTGCAATAAAAGTATGTGAACCCTTTGGAATGATATGGATTTCTGCACAAATTGGTCATAAAATGTGATCTGATCTTCATCTAAGTCACAACAATAGACAATCACAGTCTGCTTAACTAATAACACACAAAGAATTAAATGTAACCATGTTTTTTTGAACACACCATGTAAACAGTCACAGACCTAGACTAATGACATCTCCAAGAGCTAATTGGAGTGAGGTGTCGGCCAACTGGAGTCCCATCAATGAGATGAGATTGGAGGTGTTGGTTACAGCTTCCCTATAAAAAACACACACCAGTTCTGGGTTTGCTTTTCACAAGAAGCATTTCCTGATGTGAATGATGCCTCACACAAAAGAGCTCTCAGAAGACCTACGATTAAGAATTGTTGACTTGCATAAAGCTGGAAAGGGTTA
This sequence comes from Bufo gargarizans, assembly GCF_014858855.1. Lineage (NCBI taxonomy): Eukaryota > Metazoa > Chordata > Amphibia > Anura > Bufonidae > Bufo > Bufo gargarizans. Next base: position 94,710,389 of record NC_058082.1, on the reverse strand, counting down.
TAAAAGTATCTCCAAAACCCTTGCTGTTCATCAGTCCACGGTAAGACAAACTGTCTATAAATGGAGAAAGTTCAGCACTGCTGCTACTCTCCCTAGGAGTGGCCGTCCTGTAAAGATGACTGCAAGAGCACAGCGCAGACTGCTCAATGAGGTGAAGAAGAATCCTAGAGTGTCAGCTAAAGACTTACAAAGGTCTCTGGCATATGCTAACATCCCTGTTAGTGAATCTACGATATGAAAAACACTAAACAAGAATGGATTTCATGGGAGGATACCACAGAGGAAGCCACTGCTGTCCAAAATAAACATTGCTGCACGTTTACAGTTTGCACGCGAGCACCTGGATGTTCCACAGCAGAACTGGCAAAATATTCTGTGGACAGATGAAACCAAAGTTGAGTTGTTTGGAAGAAACACACAACATTATGTGTGGAGAAAAAGAGGCACAGCACACCAGCCTCAAAACCTCATCCCAACTGTGAGGTATGGTGGTGGGGGCATCATGGTTTGGGGCTGCTTTGCTGCGTCAGGGCCTGGACGGATTGCTATCATCGAAGGAAAAATGAATTCCCAAGTTTATCAAGACAGCTGAAGCTCAACAGACGATGGGTGTTGCAACAGGACAACAACCCAAAGCATAGAAGTAAATGGCCTAAACAGAAGAAAATCCGCCTTCTGGAGTGGCCCAGTCAGAGTCCTGACCTCAACCCGATTGAGATGCTGTGGCAGGACCTCAAGAAAGCGATTCACACCAGACATCCCAAGAATATTGCTGAACTGAAACAGTTCTGTAAAGAGGAATGGTGAAGAATTACTCCTGACCATAAACGTTTGGTTGGAGTTATCGCTGCCAAAGGAGGTTCAACCAGTTATTAAATCCAAGGGTTCACATACTTTTTCCACCTGCACTGTGAATGTTTACATGGTGTGGTCAATAAAAACATGGTAACATTTAACTCTTTGTGTGTTATTAGTTTAAGCCGACTGTGATTGTCTATTGTTGTGACTTAGATGAAGATCAGATCACATTTTATGACCAATTTGTGCAGAAATCCTTATCATTCCAAAGGGTTCACATACTTTTTCTTGCAACTGTATGACTTGTGTACAGCCTTCCTTATCATTTTGGGGTGCAGTCTACAGATGGGGCTTCCTAGTTGAGGGCAGTTTCTCTGCGGTCCTCTCTGTATAAGTCATGCAGTGATGTTTCTCCAGAGCGGCTCTTCCAGCCATCACCAGTAACTGCAGCCTGGAGACTTTTTCCGCCTCAGTGATGATATTGTTATATTGAGGCGTCATGAATGTTCGGGTTTTGAGGCCAGAACATCGGCATCTCACGCATTTTACAGTTTTGCTTAATTGACTGCCATGTCCTTGAGCCTTATCCTGATCACTAATTACAGATGTAATTAGGACATTGGATGAGGGGTGCAATACAATGGGTGGGTCTGGTAGGACTGGTGGAGATACGGATGAGGTCCCTGGTGACAATCATTCAGGGCATTGAGCGTGTACCTAGCTCTGGATCAAATAGCTCCTGGTCATAGAAGGGCCCTCTGCTGTCCGACCCTGCCACCAGTTTCCCACCAGTACGCCACCAGTACACCACCAGGTGCAGACATTATAAGCTCAGGATAGGGGCGCTGGGTATATAAGATGAAATAAGTGTTTCCTCCATTTTTATAGTTTGTCTAATGATTATTCTGTTCTCTTAAATCCAGAATGTCACACAACTGACATCAGTGTCACAAAATAATACTATTTGTGACAAAATTCTAATCTGTGCATGTGACGAGTAGCCGGGAGTGCCCCGGACTGGTACTCTCTGTTACAGAATTCTTTTCTTTGTTGCAAAGTTCATCTTTATGTAAATAAATTGTGTTTCTTGTAACATTCTGTAACACAGAGGGAAATACAGATATCATACAACTCGTCAACTTGTAGGGCATTCGGGGTTTGGCATAGTCTGGTCCTCGGTGACTTCTGTCCCTGGAGAAGAGAGCCAGCATTGTATATCAGGGTCACATTGCTTACTGTATATTCTACAAGTTCTGGGATATGCTGTCTGATCCTTGTCCAGCCTCCAAGTGCCAGAAGTGTTTATGTAGTCCTGACGATCTTTACCTAGCCTATCACATCTGAGAAATCAGTACAAAAACCTACAGCAAAATATACCTATTACCTCTGCAGCCTCCAAGGGGACCTGGTATAATGACTGCTCTTAACAGTGTAGTATTCCAGTAATGAGATTTTATTGTGCGGAAATAATTTGTTTGGCGGGATAAGATTATTACCCCCATAAAAGAACTTAACCGCTTCCAGATAAAGCTGACAGGATAAAAGATCAGAAGAGAAACCAGGCATTTACTGGGGTCAACCTATAATGCTGTAAACCAGCAAGAATACTCAGTGCCTGCACCAATACTAAACAGGATGAAATGACTGGAAGCTAGTGGAAAAGACCAGATCATTCTGTGTAATTTACATCTACAATACTATAAGTACTGCAATACTGCCCCAACGTACACGAATATAACTACTATAATACTGTCTCCTATGTACAAGAATATACCTACTATAATACTGCTCCTATGTACAAGAATATAACTACTATAATACTGCTCCTATGTACAAGAATATAACTACTATAATACTGCCTCCTATGTACAAGAATATAACTACTATAATACTGCCTCCTATGTACAAGAATATAACTACTATAATACTGCTCCTCTGTACAAAAATATAACTACTATAATACTGTCTCCTATGTACAAGAATATAACTACTATAATACTGCTCCTATGTACAAGAATATAACTACTATAATACTGCCTCCTATGTACAAGAATATAACTACTATAATACTGCTCCTATGTACTAGAATATAACTACTATAATACTGCTCCTATGTACAAGAATATAACTACTATAATACTGTCTCCTATGTACAAGAATATAACTACTGTAATACTGCTCCTATGTACAAGAGTATAACTACTATAATACTGCCTCCTATGTACAAGAATATAGCTACTTTAATACTGCTCTCTGTACAAGAATATAACTACTATAATACTGTCTCCTATGTACAAGAATATAACTACTATAATACTGCTCCTATGTGCAAGAATATAACTACTGTAATACTGCTCCTATGTACAAGAATATAACTACTATAATACTGCTCCTATGTACAAGAATATAACTACTATAATACTGCTCCTATGTACAGGAATATAACTACTATAATACTGCTCCTATGTACAAGAATATAACTACTATAATACTTCCCTCTATGTACAAGAATATAACTACTATATTACTGCTCCTATATACAAGAATATTACTACAATAATACTGCTCCTATGTACAAGAATATAACTACTATAATACTGTCTCCTATGTACAAGAATATAACTACTGTAATACTGCTCCTATGTACAAGAGTATAACTACTATAATACTGCCTCCTATGTACAAGAATATAGCTACTTTAATACTGCTCTCTGTACAAGAATATAACTACTATAATACTGTCTCCTATGTACAAGAATATAACTACTATAATACTGCTCCTATGTGCAAGAATATAACTACTGTAATACTGCTCCTATGTACAAGAATATAACTACTATAATACTGCTCCTATGTACAAGAATATAACTACTATAATACTGCTCCTATGTACAGGAATATAACTACTATAATACTGCTCCTATGTACAAGAATATAACTACTATAATACTTCCCTCTATGTACAAGAATATAACTACTATATTACTGCTCCTATATACAAGAATATTACTACAATAATACTGCTCCTATGTACAAGAAAATAACCACTATAATACTGCTCCTATGAACAAGAATATAACTACTATAATACTCCTCCTATGTACAAGAATATAACTACTATAATACTGCTCCTATGTACAAGAATATAACTACTATAATACTGCTCCTATGTACAAGAATATAACTACTTTAATACTGCTCTTATGTACAAGAATATAACTGCTATAATACTGCTTCTATGTATGAGTATATAACTACTATAATACTGCCTCCTATGTACAAGAATATAACTACTATAATACTGCTCCTATGTACAAGAATATAACTACTATAATACTGCTCCTATGTACAAGAACATAACTACTATAATACTGCCTCCTATGTACAAGAATATAACTACTATAATACTGCCTCCTATGTACAAGAATATAACTACTATAATACTGCTCTAATGTACAAGAATATAACTGCTATAATACTGCTCCTATGTACAAGAATATAACTACTATAATACTGCCTCCTATGTACAAGAATATAACTACTATAATACTGCTCCTATGTACAAGAATATAACTACTATAATACTGCTCCTATGTACAAGAACATAACTACTATAATACTGCCTCCTATGTACAAGAATATAACTACTATAATACTGCCTCCTATGTACAAGAATATAACTACTATAATACTGCTCTAATGTACAAGAATATAACTGCTATAATACTGCTCTAATGTACAAGAATATAACTACTATAATACTGCTCCTGTGTACAAGAATATAACTACTATAATACTGCTCCTATGTACAAGAATATAACTACTATAATACTGCTCCTATGTACAAGAATATAACTACTATAATACTGCTCCTATGTACAAGAATATAACTACTATAATACTGCTCCTATGTACAGGAATATAACTACTATAATACTGCTCCTATGTACAAGAGTATAACTACTATAATACTGCTCCTATGTACAAGAGTATAACTACTATAATACTGCTCCTATGTACAAGAATATAACTACTATAATACTGCTCCTATGTACAAGAATATAACTACTATAATACCGCCCCCTATGTACAGGAATATAACTACTATAATACTGCTCCTATGTACAAGAATATAACTACTATAATACTGCTCCTATGTACAAGAATATAACTACTATAATACTGCTCCTATGTACAAGAATATAACTACTATAATAATGCTCCTATGTACAGGAATATAACTACTATAATGCTGCCTCCTATGTACAAGAATATAACTACTATAATACTGCTCCTATGTACAAGAATATAACTACTATAATACTGCCTCCTATGTACAAGAATATACAGACGTGGACAAAATTGTTGGTACCCTTTGGTCAATGAAAGAAAAAGTCACAATGGTCACAGAAATAACTTTAATCTGACAAAAGTAATAATAAATTAAAATTCTATAAATGTTAACCAATGAAAGTCAGACATTGTTTTTCAACCATGCTTCAACAGAATTATGTAAAAAAATAAACTCATGAAACAGGCATGGACAAAAATGATGGTACCCCTAACTTAATATTTTGTTGCGCAACCTTTTGAGGCAATCACTGCAATCAAACGCTTCCTGTAACTGTCAATGAGACATCTGCACCTCTCAGCAGGTATTTTGGCCCACTCCTCATGAGCAAACTGCTCCAGTTGTGTCCGGTTTGAAGGGTGCCTTTTCCAGACTGCATGTTTCAGCTCCTTCCAAAGATGCTCAATAGGATTGAGGTCAGGGCTCATAGAAGGCCACTTTAGAATAGTCCAATTTTTTCCTCTTAGCCATTCTTGGGTGTTTTTAGCGGTGTGTTTTGGGTCATTGTCCTGTTGCAAGACCCATGACCTGCGACTGAGACCAAGCTTTCTGACACTGGCTAGTACATTTCTCTCTAGAATTCCTTGATAGTCTTGAGATTTCATTGTACCCTGCACAGATTCAAGACACCCTGTGCCAGACGCAGCAAAGCAGCCCCAGAACATAACAGAGCCTCCTCCATGTTTCACAGTAGGGACAGTGTTCTTTTCTTGATATGCTTCATTTTTTCGTCTGTGAACATACAGCTGATGTGCCTTGGCAAAAACTTCGATTTTTGTCTCATCTGTCCACAGGACATTCTCCCAGAAGCTTTGTGGCTTGTCAACATGTAGTTTGGCATATTCCAGTCTTGCTTTTTTATGATTCGTTTTCAACAATGGTGTCCTCCTTGGTCGTCTCCCATGTAGTCCACTTTGGCTCAAACAACGACGGATGGTGCGATCTGACACTGATGTTCCTTGAGCATGAAGTTCACCTTGAATCTCTTTAGAAGTCTTTCTAGGCTCTTTTGTTACCATTCGGATTATCCGTCTCTTAGATTTGTCATCAATTTTCCTCCTGCGGCCACGTCCAGGGAGGTTGGCTACAGTCCCATGGATCTTAAACTTATGAATAATATGTGCAACTGTACTCACAGGAACATCTAGTTGCTTGGAGATGGTCTTATAGCCTTTACCTTTAACATGCTTGTCTATAATTTTCTTTCTGATCTCTTGAGACAGCTCTTTCCTTTGCTTCCTCTGGTCCATGTCGAGTGTGGTACACACCATATCACCAAACAACACAGTGATTACCTGGAGCCATATATATAGGCCCAATGGCTGATTACAAGGTTGTAGACACCTGTGATGCTAATTAGTGGACACACCTTGAATTAACATGTCCCTTTGGTCACATTATGTTCTGTGTTTTCTAGGGGTACCATCATTTTTGTCCATGCCTGTTTCATGAGTTTATTTTTTTACATAATTCTGTTGAAGCATGGTTGAAAAACAATGTCTGACTTTCATTGGTTAACATTTATAGAATTTTAATTTATTATTACTTTTGTCAGATTAAAGTTATTTCTGTGACCATTGTGACTTTTTCTTTCATTGACCAAAGGGTACCAACAATTTTGTCCACGTCTGTAACTACTATAATACTGCTCCTATGTACAGGAATATAACTACTATAATACTGCTCCTATGTACAAGGATATAACTACTATAATACTGCCTCCTATGTACACGAATATAACTACTATAATACTGCTCCTATGTACAAGAATATAACTGCTATAATACTGCTCCTATGTACAAGAATATAACTACTATAATACTGCTCCTATGTACAGGAATATAACTGCTATAATACTGCTCCTATGTACAAGAATATAACTACTATAATACTGCTCCTATGTACAAGAATATAACTACTATAATACTGCTCCTATGTACAAGAGTATAACTACTATAATACTGCTCCTATGTACAAGAATATAACTACTATAATACTGCTCCTATGTACAAGAATGTAACTACTATAATACCGCCCCCTATGCACAGGAATATAACTACTATAATACTGCTCCTATGTACAAGAATATAACTACTATAATACTGCTCCTATGTACAAGAATATAACTACTATAATACTGCTCCTATGTACAGGAATATAACTACTATAATACTGCTCCTATGTACAAGAATATAACTACTATAATACTGCTCCTATGTACAAGAATATAACTACTATAATACTGCTCCTATGTACAGGAATATAACTACTATAATGCTGCCTCCTATGTACAAGAATATAACTACTATAATACTGCTCCTATGTACAGGAATATAACTACTATAATACTGCTCCTATGTACAAGGATATAACTACTATAATACTGCCTCCTATGTACACGAATATAACTACTATAATACTGCTCCTATGTACAAGAATATAACTACTATAATACTCCTGTATCTATACAGATTGGAGGCTGAGCAGGTATTTATGGGATATGTCAGTACAATTGCTGGATTTAATTATAGTGAATTCCATGTCTTTATCTGATCTGATTTCAGCACAAAAAAAAATACCTTCCCCGTTATACACAAATGCTGAAAAAACTTGAAAAGTGTAAAAGAGATTTAGCTTTTCTTAGTAAACATTGCGCTAAATACTGAGATCAAAGAGACAGCATCAGCATGTAATGTTATTTGAGTGATGGATTTAATGTATTGCTGTCATATAAGAGCTGGATGTAGTTAGTACATTGAGGTTATCTGACTGAGGGATCTAGTACAGTGATGTCACCTGAGTAAGGTATATAATATAGTGATGTCATCTCAGTACAGGATATAATATAGCGATGTCATCTCAGTACAGGATATAATATAGTGATGTCATCTCAGTACAGGATATAATATAGTGATGTCATCTCAGTACAGGACATAATATAGGGATGTCATCTCAGTGCAGGATATAATATAGTGATGTCATCTCAGTACAGGATATAATATAGTGATGTCACATGAGTGCAGGATATCTGTAAAGAAAAAGAAAAGCGGGGGGCACCTCCCTAGTATAATTCCTTCAACAGTAAAATATCGGTCCCCAGTACATGAGGCTCCTCGCTGGAGTAAGTTGTGCGAATATAACACCGGATAATGGCAGAAGAACTGTACAGAATCAGAAAAGGAAAGTAGAGAAAACGGGAGACTGCGGGGGCTGCACTGGTGTCTTGTAAAATGGTATTTATTGGTAAAAAACATTCAAAATATACAATTAAAATCCAATAAAAATATACAATTAAAATAGCTATGTGTCACCTGAGTACAGGATATAATACAGTGATGTCACTTGTGTACAGGATATAATACAGTGATGTCACTTGAGTAGAGAACACAATACTGTGACATCACCTGAGTGCAGGATATAATACAGTGATGTCACCAGTATAGGGAATATACGGTAATTCATAGATGTTATCTAAGTACAGACTATAATACAGTGATATCACCTGAGCAAAGGACATAATACAGTGATGTCACCTGTGTACAGGATATAATACAGTGATGTCACTTGTGTACAGGATATAATACAGTGATGTCACCTGTGTACAGGATATAATACAGTGATGTCACTTGTGTACAGGATATAATACAGTGATGTCACCTGTGTACAGGATATAATACAGTGATGTCACTTGTGTACTGGATACAATACAGTGATGTCACCTGTGTACAGGATATAATACAGTGATGTCACTTGTGTACAGGATATAATACAGTGATGTCAACTGTGTACAGGATATAATACAGTGATGTCACCTGTGTACAGGATATAATACAGTGATGTCACTTGTGTACAGGATACAATACAGTGATGTCACGTGTGTACAGGATATAATATAGTGATGTCACCTGTGTACAGGATATAATACAGTGATGTCACCTGTGTACAGGATATAATACAGTGATGTCACCTGTGTACAGGATATAATACGGTGATGTCACCTGTGTACAGGATATAATACAGTGATGTCACCTGTGTACAGGATATAATACGGTGAGGTCACCTGTGTACAGGATACAATACAGTGATGTCACGTGTGTACAGGATATAATACAGTGATGTCACCTGTGTACAGGATATAATACGGTGAGGTCACCTGTGTACAGGATACAATACAGTGATGTCACGTGTGTACAGGATATAATATAGTGATGTCACTTGTGTACAGACTATAATACAGTGATGTCACCTGTGTACAGGATATAATACAGTGATGTCACTTGTGTACAGGATACAATACAGTGATGTCACGTGTGTACAGGATATAATACAGTGATGCCACCTGTGTACAGGATATAATACAGTGATGCCACCTGTGTACAGGATATAATACAGTGATGCCACCTGTGTACAGGATATAATACAGTGATGTCACGTGTGTACAGGATATAATATAGTGATGTCACTTGTGTACAGACTATAATACAGTGATGTCACCTGTGTACAGGATATAATACAGTGATGTCACTTGTGTACAGGATATAATACAGTGATGTCACGTGTGTACAGGATATAATACAGTGATGCCACCTGTGTACAGGATATAATACAGTGATGCCACCTGTGTACAGGATATAATACAGTGATGTCACGTGTGTACAGGATATAATACAGTGATGCCACCTGTGTACAGGATATAATACAGTGATGTCACTTGTGTACAGGATATAATACAGTGATGTCACCTGTGTACAGGATATAATAGTGATGTCACCTGTATACAGGATATAATACGGTGACGTCACCTGTGTACAGGATACAATACAGTGATGTCACCTGTGTACAGGATATAATACAGTGATGTCACCTGTGTACAGGATACAATACAGTGATGTCACCTGTGTACAGGATATAATACGGTGAGGTCACCTGTGTACAGGATATAATACAGTGATGTCACTTGTGTACAGACTATAATACAGTGATGTCACCTGGAGTTCCATTTTCTTGATGCCCCTGTAATGCTACTGTATGTACGGTATAATATAGTAACCATATTATATTAATCCTCTTGTACTCGGAACCCCCTGGACTACTGCAGACCCTCCAGCATTAGTTTTGAAGGTCCAGAAATCTTGGTTTGTGGAAGAGAGAAATGCTGCCTCATGTCCCCTCTGCTTCCCTGAGAGAGTTGCAGTCTCAGGGTCCGCTCAGACCACAGACCACCAGGACTAAAAATAGCAGGGGGATGTTTTCTTTTTGTCAGATGCTGGGTCTACTGAGGACATATCATGTGACACAAAGTGCTGACTCCCACCCCCAGTCCGTCCGTCCCCCCCCACCACGAGAATAATTATATTTGTGGAGTAGGCCACCTTACCTTTCTTCAGGATAATGGAGTGATATTACAGTGTGAGATTCATCCTCTCCCATCATAATGTGTACACAGCAGTGCTCCCCAAAGAACCGCTACACACCAGCTTTTCTATCTCATTAAATGTTAAAAGTTGGGGATCCCTGATCTATATGTTTCTCCATAAGGGCAAAAAAATAGTAGTTATATTCTTGTACATAGGAGCAGTATTATAGTAGTTATATTCTTGTACATAGGAGCAGTATTATAGTAGTTATATTCTTGTATATAGGAGGCGGTATTATAGTAGTTATATTCTTGTACATAGGAGCAGTATTATAGTAGTTATATTCTTGTACATAGCAGCAGTATTATAGTAGTTATATTCTTGTACATAGGAGCAGTATTATAGTAGTTATATTCTTGTACATAGGAGCAGTATTATAGTAGTTATATCCTTGTACATAGGAGCAGTATTATAGTAGTTATATTCTTGTACATAGGAGCAGTATTATAGTAGTTATATTCTTGTACATAGGAGCAGTATTATAGTAGTTATATCCTTGTACATAGGAGCAGTATTTTAGTAGTTATATTCTTGTACATAGGAGGCAGTATTATAGTAGTTATATTCTTGTACATAGGAGGCAGTATTATAGTAGTTATATTCTTGTACATAGGAGCAGTATTATAGTAGTTATATTCTTGTACATAGGAGCAGTATTATAGTAGTTATATTCTTGCACATAGGAGCAGTATTATAGCAGTTATATTCTTGTACATAGGAGCAGTATTATAGTAGTTATATTCTTGTACATAGGAGCAGTATTATAGTAGTTATATTCTTGTACATAGGAGCAGTATTATAGTAGTTATATTCTTGTATATAGGAGCAGTATTATAATAGTTATATTCTTGTACATAGGAGCAGTATTATAGTAGTTATATACTTGTACATAGGAGCAGTATTATAGTAGTTATATTCTTGTATATAGGAGCAGTATTATAGTAGTTATATTCTTGTACATAGGAGCAGTATTATAGTAGTTATATTCTTGTACATAGGAGCAGTATTATAGTAGTTATATTCTTGTATATAGGAGCAGTATTATAGTAGTTATATTCTTGTACATAGGAGCAGTATTATAGTAGTTATATTCTTGTACATAGGAACAGTATTATAGTAGTTATATTCCTGTACATAGGAGCAGTATTATAGTAGTTATATTCCTGTACATAGGGAGCAGTATTATAGTAGTTATATTCTTGTACATAGGAGGCAGTATTATAGTAGTTATATTCTTGTACATAGGAGGCAGTATTATAGTAGTTATATTCTTGTACATAGGAGCAGTATTATAGTAGTTATATTCTTGTACATAGGAGCAGTATTATAGTAGTTATATTCTTGTACATAGGAGGCAGTATTATAGTAGTTATATTCTTGTACATAGGAGCAGTATTATAGTAGTTATATTCTTGTACATAGGAGCAGTATTATAGTAGTTATATTCTTGTACATAGGAGCAGTATTATAGTAGTTATATTCCTGTACATAGGAGCAGTATTATAGTAGTTATATTCTAGTACATAGGAGCAGTATTATAGTAGTTATATTCCTGTACATAGGAGGCAGTATTATAGTAGTTATATTCTTATACATATGGGGTACATAGAGACAATCTGTCTGTTCATCCATCTATCCATCGATCCTTCCTTCTATAATATTAGAATATGCAGTGAGGAACAGAAGTATTTGAACACCCTGCGATTTTGCAAGTTCTCCCACTTAGAAATCATGGAGGGGTCTGAAATTCACATTGTAGGTGCATTCCCACTCTGAGAGATCACATTGTATGATTTTTAAGTAATGTCTTTGTCTTGCTGCTGAACAGAAGTATTTGAACACCTGAGAAACAGCAAGAATTCTGGCTCTCAAAGACCTGTTACTGCGCCTTTATAAAGTCCACCTCTACTCCACTCATTAATCTAACTTAGTCGCACCAGTCTGAGCTCTTTAAAGACCCCTGTCCACCCCACAGTCAGTCAGACGCCCACTACTACCATGGGGAAGACCAAAGAGCTATCAAAAGAGACCAGAGACAATATTGTGGACCTCCACAAGGCTTGAAAGGCTACGGGGCAATTGCCAAGCAGCTTGGGGAAAATAGATCAACTGTTGGAGCAATTGTTAGAAAATGGAAGAGGCTAAAGACGACTGTCAGTCTCCCTCGGACTGGGGCTCCATGCAAGATCTCACCTTGTGGGGTATCACTGATGATAAGAAAGGTGAGGAATCAGCCCAGAACTACAAGGGAGGAGCTGGTCAATGACATGAAGAGAGCTGGGACCACAGTTTCAGAGGTCACTGTCGGTAGAACACTACGCCGTCATGGTTTCAGATCACACATTGCACGGAAGGTTCCCCTGCTCCAGTCATCACATGTCCAGGCCCGTCTGAAGTTTGCCAATAACCATCTTGATGATCCAGAGGAGGCATGGGAGACAGTCATGTGGTCAGATAAGACCAAAGGAGAACTTTTTGGTCTAAACTTCACTCGTTGTGTTTGGAGGAAAAAGAAGGATGAGTTGCATCCCAAGAACACCATCCCTACTGTGAAGCATGGGGGGGGGGGTAACATCATGCTTTGGGGGGGCTTTTCTGCAAAGGGGACAGGACGACTGCACTGTATTAAGGAGAGGATGAACGGGGCCATTTATTGTGAGATTTTGAGCAACAACCTCCTTCCCTCAGTCAGAGCATTGAAGATGGGTCGCGGTTGGGTCTTCCAACCTGACAACGACCCAAAGCACACAGCCAGGATAACCAAGGAGTGACTCCGTAAGAAGCATATCAAGGTTCTGGAGTGGCCTAGCCAGTCTCCAGACCTAAATCCAATAGAACATATTTGGAGGGGGCTGAAACTCAGTGTTGCTCAGCGACAGCCCCGAAACCTGACAGATCTGGAGGAGATCGGTGTGGAGTAGTGGGCCAAAACCCCTGCTACAGTGTGTGCAAACCTGGTCAAGAACTGCAGGGAACGTCTGACCTCGGTAACTGCAAACAAAGGCTTCTGTGCCAAATATTAACACTGATTCTCTCAGGTGTTCAAATACTTCTGTTCAGCCGCGCAAGACAAAGACATTCTATACAAATCATACAAAGTGATTTCCTTATTTTTTTTATTTTTATTCTGTCTCTCAGATGGGAATGCACCTACAATGTGAACGTCAGACCCTCCAAGATTTGTAAGTGGGAGAACTTGCAGAATCGCAGGGAGTTCAAACACTTCTGTTCCTCACTGTATTTGTACATAGGTGGTGACGTCATTTCACCATGTTGGACTTAGAAGTCCTCCTTTGACCCCTGGTTCCCCTTCTTGTGGTTATGAGGACCCGTGTGTAGATGGGTCGGCTTACTGGATGCCTTCACCCCTGGGTTTCTTGGGGTTGTGAAGGAGGGCACAGTATTTAGTGGCACTTTGTTCTCCTATCTCACTGACTCCTTCAGAATCCACATGATATTCTATATAACATCTCACGCAATATCCCATCGGTATTCGCCCCGTCCATAAATCAGCTGTGTTCCTCAGGGCTGAACGCTCAGTATTTTGTAATATTCCATTGCTGAGCACTTGAAATCCATTGCATGGAAGTGCAGGGTCCATGGAGACCTTTTCCCCATGGTGCTATTGACCCGAGGTCCTGGGAGCCTGCTCCATTCCAGAGGCACAATCTCATCCAGATGGAAGCCAGTGTCCTTGCAGTGCATGCGCGCAGCCGGCGGGGTCCTTACATCATGGAAACTGCTCTCACTACACCGACTTACAAGCTGGAATTTCACAAATGCAACTTAATGCTCTTTGCTTCCATGTAAGGCAGCACAGTGACATCTATATCTCCGCATTAACCCCTTCGCTGCCGGAGAGCTGACCAAAATGCTGGCGAGGAGTGGCACTTATAGTCACTAGATCATGAATGGAATTCTGCATTCACTGTAGTCATCTTCTCACCGGTCTGAAATGGCTGATAACAGGGGACAATTGCTCCACATTGACATACAGAGCGCGCAGAGACGGGCATCAAGTTTACTGTCCCTTTAAATGAGCCTAAAGGCTCTTAGTAATAGTGACTATTGCTGGACTGTCACCAGATGGCGGTAATTTCAGCGTCTTCTGTGTTCTGCCCTTAGATGCCAACGTTCTGGAGAACTGGATAACCAGTAATTATTGAAGATGGCATCATCCTTGTCTAGACGGTGGGCAGCATCCAAGGTGACTGCGTGTTGTCTTAAGGGCCGCGACACGAGACGTTACCGCGCGAAATTACTAACTGGCTGCTCTAGGCTCATGTACGTGACGCTTAATCGCCGTGTCATGGAAGGTTCTGCAACTTTCTGATAAACCTTGTGGTTGAATTCCTCATTGTTTTCAAGATCTCTGCTTGCTTGTAAAATTGGAAACATTGTTGTTTATACCAGAGGCTGATAATTCTCACAGCTGAGGGTTTGTTACAGTGAGGGCTGTATTATTATATTCCTCATTCATCTGGATAGTAGCTAGGGGTGCACATAAATTAGCGGCACTGGGGGGGGGGACCATGAAGGCGACTTTCATTCCAATACATTGCATCACCGTTTCGTTCCGTGAAGGTGACAGACTTTGGGCCTTACTGTCCCAGTCTTGGGTCATATAGTGAAGGGGATCAGTGCCCAAAGGGAACCCGCCTTCATTTGTTGCCCCCCTTGTGGTCCTCGAATATGAAGGATGCAACAAACTATCTCTGTGCAATGGCTGTAACAATCTACAATTTATAAACACTCGTTTCCTGGAGTAATAATACTCTCCCCGGTTAATATCAGGGTCACTGTGACAAGCGTCAAGAAAACTTTACCCCCCCGGGCTTAGAATATTACAGATGGCAGACATTCCTCATAGATTGTAAGCTCTTGCTGTATGTGCATGAACCCTATGAATTTGTAAAGCGCTGCGGAATATGGTGGCGCTATAGAAATACATTGTATTATTACTCCCAGCTCGCCTCCGCTACATTATATGTGGATTGCAGCGACTGCAGTAAATCCTCTTCCCCTTAGAGAGCTGGGATCCTCTCCTTCACTGGACAATGAATGGGAAGAGGGGGGTGTGATGATTTATGCAATGCAGCATATGGGGTATCGGCTGGACACATGGAGACCAGCCATTTCATCTCCCATTAAATTTTATTTCAGGGCAAACACAGCAGCTGGAAGCTTCACATTCACGCTTCAGCGCCATATACTGTATACTGCTGCGTAATATTCTGTGAGCCCAACCTCTGTCATGTCTATACTCTAATCAGCTCCAGAGCTGCATTCATAATTCTGCTGGCTGTTGTTAAAAGGGGTCTCTGAGATTTTTATACTGGTGACCTCTGATCGTTAGGGTCCGACGGCCGGGACCCCTGTTGATCGGCTGTTTCAGATGCGTCAGTGGGATATACAGACACCAGAACCAGCAGGACTGTGTATGCAGCTCTGGGTGTAACTGGAGTTCAGACCAGCGACATGTAGAACAAAGAATCTGAAAGAAGCTTCAATATGATTTGTACAGAGTGAGTGTTTTTAAGTTTTCTCCCGTTTCAAGCACTCTGCTTGCTGTCAGTAAATGGAAACCAACTCCGGACAGCAGAAAGATTTGTGCTGTTGACGTGCACAGAGGATTATCTAGGTCAACTTTCCTGTCCCAGTTCCTTCTTATCAGTGTCTGGGGCGTCTATACTTTTGCAGCAGATATAGTAATCATGCCTGTTGTCTCCTCGCCGCTTATGGCTGGTGAAAGGACCCTGATTAAATTGATGGATTTCCGCTTCCCCCGGGGCGGCGTCTGATCACAGCGCAGGTTCATCTGAGGCAGCGCGCGAGACGTTATCAGCGCTGAGGCTCTGGGGTCTCGCAGGGCGACTCAGGGCTCCATCCACAGTATATGAGGAAATTGCTTAAATAACAACCCCTCATTTATCATGTTATTACCAGTATCCGTCCCATCCTATGTAGGAGCAATCCAGACATGATTCCTTCCATGCTTTCTAGAACCATTTCCAATAATCCGGCAGATTTGCGGCCACTGGTTTGATGGATTATTGGAAATGACTAGCTATTGGAGGTGTATGGCCCATCGCCCCAGTACTGGCGGAGACATGTAAAGCGCACTGAGCGGGACTTTCTCTCGGCCTGAGACGGTGTTGTATTCCGGATTAGTGGGATTTTGTGTATGTAATTGGGTTATGTAAGTGAAATCACTGTTTAAATAAAGTTCTAAAACTTTCTAATAGACTTTGGGGGTCATTTATTAAGATCGGTGTCCAATCTTAATAGCCCCTTTAGCCGGCCTCTACATAACCTCGTTGTATCCAGCGTCGGTCTAAATGTAAGACCGATTCCTTACTGGCTTAAATTTACCATTTTCTATGCCTAAAACAGGCGTAGAAAATAATAAATGAGACGGGCCCCTTCCACGCCGCGCCCACTGAGCGGGGAAAAGTCGCAGATTGCGGCACAAATAACCTTGCGTAAATGACCTCCTTTGTGTTTCATTTCCTCACTATTTTGAAGATCACTGCTTCCTGTCATTGAATGAAAATATTCTTCTTTCCGTCCAGAGGCGGTAATCCTGCGCACAGCTCCTCCTGCTCTCGGCTGAGAAGTGGATACAATTGTATCCAGTGTAGACAATGCTCTGGACTCCAGACTGATACATTGTAACAAACTAGTAGTGACCATATTGGTTGTCACCCAGCTTTCCTTGGCTCCTGAATGGTCCATTTGCCTAGATATTACCAGCTATTGCTGGATGACAACAGTGCACACAGGAGCTGGAATGGGGTCATATTGGTTGTCACCCAGCTTTCCCAGCGACAGAAATAAACTGTAAGCAGCTGAATGGCTTGTTTTCGCCATGCGAGGGGCAGTGACAGCGCACACATGTGCCGCGGGGTAAGAATAGCAGCCGGCCTGTATGGGGGATACAATGAGCCTGGAATGTGCGGTAATGAGGTCCCCTCTGTTCTATATCCAGTGTGGAGGGCGCAGGGTATGTGGCCTGAGGAATGCTCAGCATGCTGGGGGGGGGGGGGGGGGTAGTGTCGCACGCTGCGCGCTCATACTGTACAGGACACTAATGGGGAGAGATCCTGGTAGGAAGCATTGGGAATGATTCCCTGGATAATGTACTATACTGGGATAAACTGGGACTACAAACTGACTGGGGGAAGGTAATTATCTATCTATCTGTCTATCTACATAACTTAGTTATCATTGTGTTATCTGTGATGTTACATAGGACTGCAGGTGACATCTACTACATTATCTGTACTCAGAGCGTTATCACTGTGTTATCTGTGGTGTTACATAGGACTGCAGGTGACATCTACTACATTATCTGTACTCAGAGAGCTATCACTGTGTTATCTGTGATGTTACATAGGACTGCAGGTGACATCTACTACATTATCTGTACTCAGAGAGTTATCACTGTGTTATCTGTGGTGTTACATAGGACTGCAGGTGACATCTACTACATTATCTGTACTCAGGGAGTTATCACTGTGTTATCTGTGGTGTTACATAGGACTGCAGATGACATTTACTACATTATCTGTACTCAGAGAGTTATATCTGTGGTGTTACATAGGACTGCAGGTGACATCTACTACATTATCTGTTCTCAGAAATTTATCACTGTGTTATCTGTGGTGTTACATAGGACTGCAGATGACATCTACTACATTATCTGTACTCAGAGAGTTATCACTGTGTTATATGTGGTGTTACATAGGACTGCAGGTGACATCTAATACATTATCTGTACTCAGAGAGTTATCACTGTGTTATCTATGGTGTTACATAGGACTGCAGGTGACATCTACTACATTATCTGTACTCAGAGAGTTATCACTGTGTTATATGTGGTGTTACATAGGACTGCAGGTGACATCTACTACATTATCTGTACTAAGAGAGTTATCACTGTGTTATCTGTGGTGTTACATAGGACTGCAGGTGACATCTACTACATTATCTGTACACAGAGAGTTACCAATGTGTTATCTGTGGTGTTACATAGGACTACAGGTGACATCTACTACATTATCTGTACACAGAGAGTTACCACTGTGTTATCTGTGGTGTTACATAGGACTGCAGGTGACATCTACTACATTATCTGTACTCAGAGAGTTACCACTGTGTTATCTGTGGTGTTACATAGGACTGCAGGTGACATCTACTACATTATCTGTACACAGAGAGTTACCACTGTGTTATCTGTGGTGTTACATAGGACTGCAGGTGACATCTACTACATTATCTGTACACAGAGAGTTACCACTGTGTTATCTGTGGTGTTACATAGGACTGCAGGTGACATCTACTACATTATCTGTACACAGAGAGTTACCACTGTGTTATCTGTGGTGTTACATAGGACTGCAGATGACATCTACAACATTATCTGTACTCAGAGAGTGATTACTGTGTTATCTGTGGTGTTACATAGGACTGCAGGTGACATCTACTACATTATCTGTACTCAGAGAGTGATTACTGTGTTATCTGTGGTGTTACATAGGACTGCAGGTGACATCTACTACATTATCTGTACTCAGAGAATTATCACTGTTTTGTTACATAGGACTGCAGGTGACATCTACTACATTATCTGTACTCATGGTTTATCACTGTTTTGTTACATAGGACTGCAGGCTCCACTTCTGCGTTTCTCCATTATCCGGTTCTGCTACATCTGTTTGTCGTTAGCGTTTAGTCTTTGACTGAGAACAGACACTGGTGCGCGCTGGTGCTGGACGCGCTGCTGGTCTCTGACTTTTAGACGTTGCACTGTGCAGACTCTTCTTTCTATAATTGCACTACATTTTCTGCAATATTTGGGATCTGGTGATACTTTGTGGATAATGATTTGCATGTTTTGTGTCCAGTGGCTTCTGCAGAATGTGATACAAT
Source organism: Bufo gargarizans (assembly GCF_014858855.1). NCBI lineage: Eukaryota > Metazoa > Chordata > Amphibia > Anura > Bufonidae > Bufo > Bufo gargarizans. The sequence continues at coordinate 94,690,892 of NC_058082.1, read as the reverse complement.
GTAACAGATAAGATCCCTGTGCTGTGAACAGTCAGTGTGAAGCGGTCGTCTCTTACTCATTGTGAGGATTTTCCCATAACCCTGAGTTTAGTTGATGTACAGCAGTCTGCAGTCTGCAGTGTGACCGCCTCATCTGGGCAGGGGTGGCTTCAAATATGGTCCTACCACCGGGCCACCATCATCTTCCACACATGCCTCATGTCCTGACCACTTAACCTGCAACATCGCTGAGACATGAGGCACAGGGAACCTCAATCACCGCACGAGTGCAGGTTCTGCAGAATATTGCAGCCTCAGACAAATGCGATTGACCTGTCAGTTACGCTGGGACAGCTGCTTTGTCTGGGAACAATGGTGCAGTGTCTGTGGGTCTGACTCGGCTGGATCTGCCGTAATCCGGCCCAGGAACAATGCGCTGCCGCTGCAGAAAGTGGCCAGAGAGCTGCACTGATGATGGAGAGAGTGCTAGAGACAAAAAGAGAGATAAATAGTAGACAGAGAGAATGGAGAGAGATGAGAAAACAAGAGCAGAGGGAGAGAACAGAAGAGAGATGAGGAGGAGATAGACGGAAGAAGAGAGAAAAGAGAGAAGAGAGGAGCTGGAAAGGAAAGGAGAGAGAAAAGATGATAAGAGGAGAGAAAGAAGAGAGAAAAGCAAAGATCCGAGAAGAGGAATGAAAGGAGAGAAAAGGGAAGAGGATATAAGAGGAGAGAAGAAGAGAGGAGAGAGATAAATAGTGCGGGGAGAAAAGGGTAGAATGAAGAAGAGAGAGCAAATATGAGATTATAAAAGAGGAAAGAGTAGAGAAGAGGAAGGAAAGGAGAGAAGAGTTAGAGGAGAGAATAGAGAGTGGAGAGAAGGGAGTAAAGATAACCAGACTGGGGGGAGAGGTGCGTTGTACACTATCTGCTGCATGTATTGGCATTTGATAACAGTCCGCAGCAGCCACAGATAGGCAGATGTACCACATGTACCAGCAGACATTGAACCATGTTCCCATCTGCAAACATCCGGGCAGTGAATGCCATCCTTCCATGTGCCATAATATAAGGTCAGATCTTCTACATAACAGAATGTGTGACTGTCTATAAATCTTGCAAATCATTTAGCCACATTATTCTGAGCACTTCCTACTTTCGTCATCGACACCGAGTAGCTCATGATGGAAGTCCTGTGGTGAGCTGGCTCGGTGGGTATATAAGCTGTGTGATAGGCTGTCTGCACACATATCCCTTAGTGGGTATATAAGGGGTATGATAGGCTGTCTGCACACATATCTCTCAGTGAGTATATAAGGTGTGATAGGCTGTCTGCACACATATCCCTCGGTGGGTATATAAGGTGTAATAGGTTGTCTGCACACATATCTCTCAGTGGGTATATAAGGTGTGTGATAGGCTGTCTGCACACATATCCCTCGGTGGGTATATAAGGTGTGTGATAGGCTGTCTGCACACATAGCCCTCGGTAGGTATATAAGGTGTGATAGGCTGTCTGCACACATATCCCTCAGTGGGTATATAAGGTGTGTGATAGGCTGTCTGCACACATATCCCTTGGTGGTATATAAGGTGTGATAGGCTGTCTGCACACATATCCCTCGGTGGGTATATAAGGTGTGATAGGCTGTCTGCACACATATCCCTCGGTGGGTATATAAAGTGTGTGATAGGCTGTCTGCACACATAGCCCTCGGTGGGTATATAAGGTGTGATAGGCTGTCTGCACACATATCCCTAGGTGGGTATATAAGGTGTGATAGGCTGTCTGCACACATATCTCTCAGTGGGTATATAAGGTGTGTGATAGGCTGTCTGCACACATATTCCTTAGTGGGTATATAAGTTGTGTGATAGGCTGTCTGCACACATATCTCTCAGTGGGTATATAAGGTGTGTGATAGGCTGTCTGCACACATATCCCTTAGTGGGTATATAAGGGGTGTGATAGGCTGTCTGCACACATATCCCTTGGTGGTATATAAGGTGTGATAGGCTGTCTGCACACATATCCTTCGGTGGGTATATAAGGTGTGTGATAGGCTGTCTGCACACATATCCCTTAGTGGGTATATAAGGGGTGTGATAGGCTGTCTGCACACATATCCCTTGGTGGTATATAAGGTGTGATAGGCTGTCTGCACACATATCCTTCGGTGGGTATATAAGGTGTGTGATAGGCTGTCTGCACACATATCCCTTAGTGGGTATATAAGGATATAAGGGGTGTGATAGGCTGTCTGCACACATATCCTTCGGTGGGTATATAAGGTGTGTGATAGGCTGTCTGCACACATATCCCTCAGTGGGTATATAAGGTGTGTGATAGGCTGTCTGCACACATATCTCTCAGTGGGTATATAAGGTGTGTGATAGGCTGTCTGCACACATATCCCTTAGTGGGTATATAAGGGGTGTGATAGGCTGTCTGCACACATATTCCTCTGTGGTATATAAGGTGTGATAGACTGTCTGCACACATATCCCTCAGTGGGTATATAAGGTGTGTGATAGGCTGTCTGCACACATATCTCTCAGTGGGTATATAAGGTGTGTGATAGGCTGTCTGCACACATATCCCTTAGTGGGTATATAAGGGGTGTGATAGGCTGTCTGCACACATATCTCTCAGTGGGTATATAAGGTGTGTGATAGGCTGTCTGCACACATATCCCTTGGTGGTATATAAGGTTTGGTAGGCTGTCTGCACACATATCCCTCGGTGGGTATATAAGGTGTGATAGGCTGTCTGCACACATATCCCTCGGTGGGTATATAAGGTGTGTGATAGGCTGTCTGCACACATATCCCTCAGTGGGTATATAAGGTGTGTGATAGGCTGTCTGTACACATATCCCTTGGTGGTATATAAGGTGTGGTAGGCTGTCTGCACACATATCCCTCGGTGGGTATATAAGGTGTGATAGGCTGTCTGCACACATATCCCTCGGTGGGTATATAAGGTGTGTGATAGGCTGTCTGCACACATATTTCTCAGTGGGTATATAAGGTGTGTGATAGGCTGTCTGCACACATATCCCTTAGTGGGTATATAAGGGGTGTGATAGGCTGTCTGCACACATATCCCTTGGTGGTATATAAGGTGTGATAGGCTGTCTGCACACATATCCTTTGGTGGGTATATAAGGTGTGTGATAGGCTGTCTGCACACATATCCCTTAGTGGGTATATAAGGGGTGTGATAGGCTGTCTGCACACATATCCCTCGGTGGTATATAAGGTGTGATAGACTGTCTGCACACATATCCCTCAGTGGGTATATAAGGTGTGTGATAGGCTGTCTGCACACATATCTCTCAGTGGGTATATAAGGTGTGTGATAGGCTGTCTGCACACATATCCCTTAGTGGGTATATAAGGGGTGTGATAGGCTGTCTGCACACATATCCCTCGGTGGTATATAAGGTGTGATAGACTGTCTGCACACATATCCCTCAGTGGGTATATAAGGTGTGTGATAGGCTGTCTGCACACATATCTCTCAGTGGGTATATAAGGGGTGTGATAGGCTGTCTGCACACATAGCCCTCGGTGGGTATATAAGGTGTTATAGGCTGTCTGCACACATATCCCTCGGTGGGTATATAAGGTGTGATAGGCTGTCTGCACACATATCTCTCAGTGGGTATATAAGGTGTGTGATAGGCTGTCTGCACACATATCCCTTAGTGGGTATATAAGTTGTGTGATAGGCTGTCTGCACACATATCTCTCAGTGGGTATAGAAGGTGTGTGATAGGCTGTCTGCACACATATCACTTAGTGGGTATATAAGGGGTGTGATAGGCTGTCTGCACACATATCCCTTGGTGGTATATAAGGTGTGATAGGCTGTCTGCACACATATCCTTTGGTGGGTATATAAGGTGTGTGATAGGCTCTCTGCACACATATCCCTCAGTGGGTATATAAGGTGTGTGATAGGCTGTCTGCATACATATCTCTCATCGGGTATATAAGGTGTGTGATAGGCTGTCTGCACACATATCCCTTAGTGGGTATATAAGGGGTGTGATAGGCTGTCTGCACACATATCCCTCGGTGGTATATAAGGTGTGATAGACTGTCTGCACACATATCCCTCGGTGGGTATATAAGGTGTGATAGGCTGTCTGCACACATATCTCTCAGTGGGTATATAAGGTGTGTGATAGGCTGTCTGCACACATATCCCTTAGTGGGTATATAAGTTGTGTGATAGGCTGTCTGCACACATATCTCTCAGTGGGTATATAAGGTGTGTGATAGGCTGTCTGCACACATACAGACGTGGACAAAATTGTTGGTACCCTTTGGTCAATGAAAGAAAAAGTCACAATGGTCACAGAAATAACTTTAATCTGACAAAAGTAATAATAAATTAAAATTCTATAAATGTTAACCAATGAAAGTCAGACATTGTTTTTCAACCATGCTTCAACAGAATTATGTAAAAAAATAAACTCATGAAACAGGCATGGACAAAAATGATGGTACCCCTAGAAAACACAGAACATAATGTGACCAAAGGGACATGTTAATTCAAGGTGTGTCCACTAATTAGCATCACAGGTGTCTACAACCTTGTAATCAGCCATTGGGCCTATATATATGGCTCCAGGTAATCACTGTGTTGTTTGGTGATATGGTGTGTACCACACTCGACATGGACCAGAGGAAGCAAAGGAAAGAGCTGTCTCAAGAGATCAGAAAGAAAATTATAGACAAGCATGTTAAAGGTAAAGGCTATAAGACCATCTCCAAGCAACTAGATGTTCCTGTGAGTACAGTTGCACATATTATTCATAAGTTTAAGATCCATGGGACTGTAGCCAACCTCCCTGGACGTGGCCGCAGGAGGAAAATTGATGACAAATCTAAGAGACGGATAATCCGAATGGTAACAAAAGAGCCTAGAAAGACTTCTAAAGAGATTCAAGGTGAACTTCATGCTCAAGGAACATCAGTGTCAGATCGCACCATCCGTCGTTGTTTGAGCCAAAGTGGACTACATGGGAGACGACCAAGGAGGACACCATTGTTGAAAACGAATCATAAAAAAGCAAGACTGGAATATGCCAAACTACATGTTGACAAGCCACAAAGCTTCTGGGAGAATGTCCTGTGGACAGATGAGACAAAAATCGAAGTTTTTGCCAAGGCACATCAGCTGTATGTTCACAGACGAAAAAATGAAGCATATCAAGAAAAGAACACTGTCCCTACTGTGAAACATGGAGGAGGCTCTGTTATGTTCTGGGGCTGCTTTGCTGCGTCTGGCACAGGGTGTCTTGAATCTGTGCAGGGTACAATGAAATCTCAAGACTATCAAGGAATTCTAGAGAGAAATGTACTAGCCAGTGTCAGAAAGCTTGGTCTCAGTCGCAGGTCATGGGTCTTGCAACAGGACAATGACCCAAAACACACCGCTAAAAACACCCAAGAATGGCTAAGAGGAAAAAATTGGACTATTCTAAAGTGGCCTTCTATGAGCCCTGACCTCAATCCTATTGAGCATCTTTGGAAGGAGCTGAAACATGCAGTCTGGAAAAGGCACCCTTCAAACCGGACACAACTGGAGCAGTTTGCTCATGAGGAGTGGGCCAAAATACCTGCTGAGAGGTGCAGATGTCTCATTGACAGTTACAGGAAGCGTTTGATTGCAGTGATTGCCTCAAAAGGTTGCGCAACAAAATATTAAGTTAGGGGTACCATCATTTTTGTCCATGCCTGTTTCATGAGTTTATTTTTTTACATAATTCTGTTGAAGCATGGTTGAAAAACAATGTCTGACTTTCATTGGTTAACATTTATAGAATTTTAATTTATTATTACTTTTGTCAGATTAAAGTTATTTCTGTGACCATTGTGACTTTTTCTTTCATTGACCAAAGGGTACCAACAATTTTGTCCACGTCTGTATACCTTAGTGGGTATATAAGGGGTGTGATAGGCTGTCTGCACACATATCCCTCAGTGGGTATATAAGTTGTGTGATAGGCTGTCTGCACACATATCTCTCAGTGGGTATATAAGGTGTGATAGGCTGTCTGCACACATATCCCTTAGTGGGTATATAAGTTGTGTGATAGGCTGTCTGCACACATATCTCTCAGTGGGTATATAAGGTGTGTGATAGGCTGTCTGCACACATATCCCTTAGTGGGTATATAAGGGGTGTGATAGGCTGTCTGCACACATATCCCTTGGTGGTATATAAGGTGTGATAGACTGTCTGCACACATATCCCTCGGTGGGTATATAAGGTGTGTGATAGGCTGTCTGCACACATATCCTTCGGTGGGTATTCAAGGTGTGCGATAGACTGTCTGCACACATAGCCCTCGGTGGGTATATAAGGGGTGTGATGGGCTGTCTGCACACATAGCCCTCGGTGGGTATATAAGGTGTGATAGGCTGTCTGCACACATATCCCTCGGTGGGTATATAAAGTGTGTGATAGGCTGTCTGCACACATAGCCCTCGGTGGGTATATAAGGTGTGATAGGCTGTCTGCACACATATCCCTAGGTGGGTATATAAGGTGTGATAGGCTGTCTGCACACATATCTCTCAGTGGGTATATAAGGTGTGTGATAGGCTGTCTGCACACATATTCCTTAGTGGGTATATAAGTTGTGTGATAGGCTGTCTGCACACATATCTCTCAGTGGGTATATAAGGTGTGTGATAGGCTGTCTGCACACATATCCCTTAGTGGGTATATAAGGGGTGTGATAGGCTGTCTGCACACATATCCTTTGGTGGTATATAAGGTGTGATAGGCTGTCTGCACACATATCCTTCGGTGGGTATATAAGGTGTGTGATAGGCTGTCTGCACACATATCCCTTAGTGGGTATATAAGGGGTGTGATAGGCTGTCTGCACACATATCCCTTGGTGGTATATAAGGTGTGATAGGCTGTCTGCACACATATCCTTCGGTGGGTATATAAGGAGTGTGATAGGCTGTCTGCACACATATCCCTCAGTGGGTATATAAGGTGTGTGATAGGCTGTCTGCACACATATCTCTCAGTGGGTATATAAGGTGTGTGATAGGCTGTCTGCACACATATCCCTTAGTGGGTATATAAGGGGTGTGATAGGCTGTCTGCACACATATCCCTCGGTGGTATATAAGGTGTGATAGGCTGTCTGCACACATATCCCTCAGTGGGTATATAAGGTGTGTGATAGGCTGTCTGCACACATATCCCTTGGTGGTATATAAGGTGTGATAGGCTGTCTGCACACATATCCCTCGGTGGGTATATAAGGTGTGATAGGCTATCTGCACACATATCCCTCGGTGGGTATATAAGGTGTGTGATAGGCTGTCTGCACACATAGCCCTCGGTGGGTATATAAGGTGCTATAGGCTGTCTGCACACATATCCCTTGGTGGGTATATAAGGTGTGATAGGCTGTCTGCACACATATCTCTCAGTGGGTATATAAGGTGTGTGATAGGCTGTCTGCACACATATTCCTTAGTGGGTATATAAGTTGTGTGATAGGCTGTCTGCACACATATCTCTCAGTGGGTATATAAGGTGTGTGATAGGCTGTCTGCACACATATCCCTCAGTGGGTATATAAGGTGTGTGATAGGCTGTCTGCACACATATCCCTTAGTGGGTATATAAGGGGTGTGATAGGCTGTCTGCACACATATCCCTTGGGGGTATATAAGGTGTGATAGGCTGTCTGCACACATATCCTTTGGTGGGTATATAAGGTGTGTGATAGGCTGTCTGCACACATATCCTTTGGTGGGTATATAAGGTGTGATAGGCTGTCTGCACACATAGCCCTCGGTGGGTATACAGACGTGGACAAAATTGTTGGTACCCTTTGGTCAATGAAAGAAAAAGTCACAATGGTCACAGAAATAACTTTAATCTGACAAAAGTAATAATAAATTAAAATTCTATAAATGTTAACCAATGAAAGTCAGACATTGTTTTTCAACCATGCTTCAACAGAATTATGTAAAAAAATAAACTCATGAAACAGGCATGGACAAAAATGATGGTACCCCTAGAAAACACAGAACATAATGTGACCAAAGGGACATGTTAATTCAAGGTGTGTCCACTAATTAGCATCACAGGTGTCTACAACCTTGTAATCAGCCATTGGGCCTATATATATGGCTCCAGGTAATCACTGTGTTGTTTGGTGATATGGTGTGTACCACACTCGACATGGACCAGAGGAAGCAAAGGAAAGAGCTGTCTCAAGAGATCAGAAAGAAAATTATAGACAAGCATGTTAAAGGTAAAGGCTATAAGACCATCTCCAAGCAACTAGATGTTCCTGTGAGTACAGTTGCACATATTATTCATAAGTTTAAGATCCATGGGACTGTAGCCAACCTCCCTGGACGTGGCCGCAGGAGGAAAATTGATGACAAATCTAAGAGACGGATAATCCGAATGGTAACAAAAGAGCCTAGAAAGACTTCTAAAGAGATTCAAGGTGAACTTCATGCTCAAGGAACATCAGTGTCAGATCGCACCATCCGTCGTTGTTTGAGCCAAAGTGGACTACATGGGAGGCGACCAAGGAGGACACCATTGTTGAAAACGAATCATAAAAAAGCAAGACTGGAATATGCCAAACTACATGTTGACAAGCCACAAAGCTTCTGGGAGAATGTCCTGTGGACAGATGAGACAAAAATCGAAGTTTTTGCCAAGGCACATCAGCTGTATGTTCACAGACGAAAAAATGAAGCATATCAAGAAAAGAACACTGTCCCTACTGTGAAACATGGAGGAGGCTCTGTTATGTTCTGGGGCTGCTTTGCTGCGTCTGGCACAGGGTGTCTTGAATCTGTGCAGGGTACAATGAAATCTCAAGACTATCAAGGAATTCTAGAGAGAAATGTACTAGCCAGTGTCAGAAAGCTTGGTCTCAGTCGCAGGTCATGGGTCTTGCAACAGGACAATGACCCAAAACACACCGCTAAAAACACCCAAGAATGGCTAAGAGGAAAAAATTGGACTATTCTAAAGTGGCCTTCTATGAGCCCTGACCTCAATCCTATTGAGCATCTTTGGAAGGAGCTGAAACATGCAGTCTGGAAAAGGCACCCTTCAAACCGGACACAACTGGAGCAGTTTGCTCATGAGGAGTGGGCCAAAATACCTGCTGAGAGGTGCAGATGTCTCATTGACAGTTACAGGAAGCGTTTGATTGCAGTGATTGCCTCAAAAGGTTGCGCAACAAAATATTAAGTTAGGGGTACCATCATTTTTGTCCATGCCTGTTTCATGAGTTTATTTTTTTACATAATTCTGTTGAAGCATGGTTGAAAAACAATGTCTGACTTTCATTGGTTAACATTTATAGAATTTTAATTTATTATTACTTTTGTCAGATTAAAGTTATTTCTGTGACCATTGTGACTTTTTCTTTCATTGACCAAAGGGTACCAACAATTTTGTCCACGTCTGTATAAGGTGTGATAGGCTGTCTGCACACATATCCCTCGGTGGGTATATAAGGTGTGATAGGCTGTCTGCACACATATCCCTCAGTGGGTATATAAGTTGTGTGATAGGCTGTCTGCACACATATCCCTCAGTGGGTATATAAGTTGTGTGATAGGCTGTCTGCACACATATCCCTCAGTGGGTATATAAGGAGTGTGATAGGCTGTCTGCACACATATCCCTCAGTGGGTATATAAGTTGTGTGATAGGCTGTCTGCACACATATCTCTCAGTGGGTATATAAGGTGTGATAGGCTGTCTGCACACATATCCCTTAGTGGGTATATAAGTTGTGTGATAGGCTGTCTGCACACATATCTCTCAGTGGGTATATAAGGTGTGTGATAGGCTGTCTGCACACATATCCCTTAGTGGGTATATAAGGGGTGTGATAGGCTGTCTGCACACATATCCCTCGGTGGGTATATAAGGTGTGTGATAGGCTGTCTGCACACATATCCTTCGGTGGGTATATAAGGTGTGATAGGCTGTCTGCACACATATCCTTCGGTGGGTATTTAAGGTGTGCGATAGACTGTCTGCACACATAGCCCTCGGTGGGTATATAAGGGGTGTGATGGGCTGTCTGCACACATATTCCAGCTGTGTAGGAGACTGGATGAGGAACGGACAAACTCTGCTACAAAGCTGAGGTTGTGGAAAACAGTCATATGTCACAGGTCATACACTAGGACAAGACTGAGCCCAGCAACAAGACAAAAAGTAGTCATACTGCAGGTCTCTTCCAGGCAATGATTTCTAAGCATACTGGGCTTTCAAGATGTGCTGTTCAAGTTCTTTTGTAGAAGCACACAGAATAGTCAACGCTGAGGATGGTAGATGCAGTGGTCAGCCAAGGAAACTTAGTGTAACGGGCAGCAGGTGTGGACCCACTGTGCCAACTAACCAGTTTGACTGGGCTAAACCTAAGGGTGTTGTCCTCGTGGTTTCCTGGCATCCACCCTTTAACCCATGTACAGGGATTAGGTCTTTGCCAGAGGGAGCCAACCAGACTGCTACCTCTTGGAGTAGTCCTGGTGTAGTTGGATGCTGACCTCAGGGGTCAGAGACACCAATGTGAAGCACCAAGGACCCAGGCAAAAGGTGTTGTCTGAACACAGTCCAAAGTCAGGGCAGGCTGAGTACTTGCATATTCCAAAGAGCAATTCCAAGGTCTGGGTATGTGCATAGTCCAGGTCACAGTTTAATGGTCGAGGCAGGCGGCAAGGAGCAGAATCGGTAGACAGGCAAGGTTCAGTACACAAGTATTAAGACAACAGACGCCTTCACTGGTTACTAGAAACTAGGCAACCTTAAAGCTCAGATGAGGAGGTGGATCCACAGCCCAGCTAAGTAGAAAGATTGATCAGCTCGCCGGTATTACACGTAGTGTAGCAGATATGTTTTTAAAGGAACTCAACAAGGAGGTTGTTTCAAATATCTTGGAAAACTAACCAAAGACCTTCTGTGGATGCAGTTTTGCTCAACTCATTCTGTCTCTTCATGTAATCCCAGACAGACTGGATGATGAGATCAGGGCTCTGTGGGGCCATATCTTCCCTTCCAGGACTCCTGATGGTAGTTCTTAATGACATTGGCTGGATGTTTGGGGTCATTGTCCTGCTGCAGAATAAACTTGGAGTCAATCAGATGCCTCCCTGATGGTATTGCATGATGTTTAAGTATCTGCCTGTATTTGTCATCATGGAGAACACCATTAATCCTGACCCAACTCCATTTGCTGAAATGCAGCCACAAACTTGCAGGGACCCTCCACCATCTTCACTGCTGCACGCAGACTCTTATTACTTTACCAATATTTATGCTGCCATTTTTCTGCACCCCAGTTTCTATGTTTTTGTGCATAGTTGAGTCAGGTGACCTTGTTTTCATGTTGAAGGTATGGCTTTTTGGCCTTTGTTCTTCCATGAAGTCCACTTATGGCTAGACTTCTCCGAACAATATATGGGTGTACCTGGGTCCCACTGGTGTCTTCCAGTACTGAGCTGATGGCATTGCTGGAAATCTTTGGATTTCGAAGGAAAGTAAGCATGAAATGTCTTTCATCTGCTGCTACATTGAAATCTTTGCCTGGGAGAGACTTTGCTGATACGGTACGACTACCTTGTGTCTTGCCTTGGTGTATGACCTGTGACACGAGACTGTCTTCCACAACCTCAGCTTTGTAGCAGAGTTTGGCTGTTCCTCACCCAATCTCAACAGTTACACAACTGTTTCTGTTAATGACTGTGTTTCAACCTACATATGAAAATGATGACTGTTAGCACCTGTTTGGTGTAACTGGTTAATCATGACTGACTATAACTCTACAAAATCCTTGACTGTGTGCAAGTAAGTGTACCTAGAAGAACTGATGCCGAAGGTAAAATAGGGGGCGTCACACGGAATACCGGTTGGATTTAGATTTATTTTCTCTTTATTCACTTTGCATTTTGTTAATTGATAATTATAAACTATTACCACTTTTATTTTTGAACGCATTCTTACTCTGCAGCATTTTTTCCGGAAAAAAAATAAAAATTTGCCCAGTACTTATGGTCCCAGTGTCCACTTATATCCGGCAGCGAAGAGAAATGATGTATTTTCTGAGACGTAAACAACCGTGCAGAGCAGGGAACAGCAGAGCGCAGGAAATGTCATGTAAACATGGCTCCATATCATGGGAGGAGCGCACCGTCAAGATGGGGGGGCTCTGAATCATGAGGGAAATGCGGCATCCAGAGAGGGGGGCTCTGAATCATGCAGGAAGTGTGACATCCAAAGAAGGGGGGCTTCAAATCATGGGGAAAGTGCGGCATCCAGAGAAAGGGATACAGATGTAGCAGAGCTGAATTTGTAAGTTGCTGACATTAGGAGGATCTATCGTCGGATGAAGACCTGTGCTGATGATCTCTATCCTTACCGTCACCCCTTCCTCTCCCAGGAGGCCTGGCACCGGGTGCTCAATTATTATTTAATATTTAATAGAAAATCCAACAGCACTCGATCCGCTGTCCGCTCTGCACGGGGCGATTATTTAATAACCTGCAGTCCTATGTAAAGCTATAGCTAATACAACATGGTCACCCGCCCCCAATAGCACTGAATCTATTCAGTGACGTCCATTAGTCTGATAAATCTGATAATCCAGCACCAATCCCAGCTATAATGTCAAAGACTAGTTCCATCTGCGCAGTAAATGCTAGTCGGGGTGATATGACCCCAAACATTTCTTGGGGCGAGGAGACAGTCCTGAAGGGGGTAATCAGTGCTACAGCCTATGGGGCTCATGTCATGGCCTCAGTTGGTATTTCCCATGTGATACATTGTTGCATATCTAGAGTTAGTTCCATTGCTTCAGCTGTCACAGCTGCCCCAAGAGCTGCCAGGGTGTCTGCATTGGCAGTGCCCGCTTGCTGCCCCTCTTCTGCACCTTCTCTTTCATATGACGAGCAGCTTCTTTGATGGGTGCCAGCCTCGAGCGGCCGGGGCCGTTGTTGACATAAGCAGCCTGTCTTTCATAATGAAGAGGCTTTTTTCAGGCGAGCTGGCACTGATCTGCCCGGGCACGCTGGGCCAAGTTTCTGTGGAGATCTTCTGCAGTACACAAACCCCTCGCATGTTTCAGAATCTCCAGTCAGGAAATCATTCGCGTTCTTCAATGGGGACTTGTTGCCAATAATAAAGTCTCCCTCTTCTCAGGGGACCAGGGCTTCACATAGACCTAGCATCTGGGCCGCTCTCTTCTGTAGGATTTCCCACATCGCGCTCAGATTCCTTTCAACATTCCCATGGATTTGAGGAATATCCAGCGCTCATCCCATCTGTAGGCGGCAGGTCTGGACATAAGGCCATGGCTCTGCATCCAGAGTATTCACTGCTGCTGATAGGGACAAAGAGGTAAGAACCCTGTGGATCACTAGTGTGGAGGAAGTGTATCACTAGTGTGGAGGAGGTGTATCACTAGTGTGGAGGAGATGTATCACTAGTGTGGTGGAGGTGTATCACTAGTGTGGAGGAGGTGTATCACTAGTGTGGAGGAGGTGTATCACTAGTGTGGAGGAGGTGTATCACTAGTGTGGAGGAAGTGTATCACCACTATGGGGGAAGTGTATCACTAGTGTGGAGGAGGTGTATCACTAGTGTGGAGGAGGTGTATCACTAGTGTGGAGGAGGTGTATCACTAGTGTGGAGGAGGTGTATCACTAGTGTGGAGGAGGTGTATCACTAGTGTGGAGGAGGTGTATCACTAGTGTGGAGGAGGTGTATCACCACTATGGGGGAAGTGTATCACTAGTGTGGAGGAGGTGTATCACTAGTGTGGAGGAGGTGTATCACCACTATGGGGGAAGTGTATCACTAGTGTGGAGGAGGTGTATCACTAGTGTGGAGGAGGTGTATCACTAGTGTGGAGGAAGTATATCACTAGTGTGGAGGAGGTGTATCACCACTATGGGGGAAGTGTATCACTAGTGTGGAGGAGGTGTATCACTAGTGTGGAGGAGGTGTATAACTAGTGTGGAGGAGGTGTATCATTAGTGTGGAGGAGGTGTATCACTAGTGTGGGGGAAGTGGATCATCACTATGGGGGAAATGTATCACTAGTGTGGAGGAAGTGTATCACTAGTGTGAAGGAGGTGTATCACTAGTGTGGAGGAGGTGTATCACTAGTGTGGAGGAGGTGTATCACCACTCTGGAGGAGGTGTATCACTAGTGTGGAGGAGGTGTATCACTAGTGTGGGGGAAGTGGATCATCACTATGGGGGAAATGTATCACTAGTGTGGAGGAAGTGTATCATTACTATGGAGGAGGTGTATCACCAGTGTGGAGGAAGTGTATCACTAGTGTGGAGGAGGTGTAATACTTGTGTGGAGGAGGTGTATCACTAGTGTGTAGGAAGTGGATCATCACTATGGGGGAAATCTATCACTAGTGTGGAGGAAGTGTATCATTACTATGAAGGAGGTGTATCACTAGTGTGTAGGAAGTGTATCACTAGTGTGGAGGAGGTGTAATACTTGTGTGGAGGAGGTGTATCACTAGTGTGGAGGAGGTGTATCACTGGTGTGGAGGAGGTGTATCACTAGTGTGGAGGAAGTGGATCATCACTATGGGGGAAATCTATCACTAGTGTGGAGGAAGTGTATCATTACTATGGAGGAGGTGTATCACTAGTGTGGAGGAAGTGTATCACTAGTGTGGAGGAGGTGTATCACTAGTGTGGAGGAGGTGTAATACTTGTGTGGAGGAGGTGTATCACTAGTGTGGAGGAGGTGTATCACTAGTGTGGAGGAGGTGTATCACTAGTGTGGAGGAAGTGTATCATCACTATGGGGGAAATGTATCACTAGTATGGAGGAAGTGTATCATTACTATGGAGGAGGTGTATCACTAGTGTGGAGGAAGTGTATCACTAGTGTGGTGGAAGTGTATCATCACTATGGGGGAAATGTATCACTAGTGTGGAGGAAGTGTATCATCACTATGGGGGAAATGTATCACTAGTGTGGAGGAAGTGTATCATTACTATGGAGGAGGTGTATCACTAGTGTGGAGGAAGTGTATCACTAGTGTGGAGGAAGTGTATCACTAGTGTGGAGGAAGTTTATCACTAGTGTAGAGGAAGTGTATCACTTGTGTGGAGGAGGTGTATCACTAGTGTGGAGGAAGTGTATCACTAGTGTAGAGGAGGTGTAATACTTGTGTGGAGGAGGTGTATCACCACTATGGAGGAAGTGTATCACTAGTGTGGAGGAGGTGTATCACTAGTGTGGAGAAGGTGTATCACCACTATGGAGGAAGTGTATCACTAGTGTTGAGGAGGTGTATCACTTGTGTGGAGGAGGTGTATCACCACTATCATCACTATGGAGGAAATAGATCACTAGTGTGGAGGAGGTGTATCATCACTATGGAGGAAGTGGATCACTAATGTGGAGGAGGTTTATCACTAATGTGGAGGAAGCATATCACTATTGTGGAGGAAGTAAATCACTAGTTTGGATGAAGTGCATCACTAGATTGGAGGAGGTGTACCACCAGTCTGGAGGAGCTGTATCACTACTGTGGAGGAAGTGTATCACCACTCTGGAGGAAGTGTATCACTAGTGTGGAGGAGGTGTATCATGACTATGGAGGAAGTGTATCACTAGTGTGAAGGAGGTGTATCACCACTCTGGAGGAGGTGTATCACTAGTGTGGAGGAAGTGTATCACCACTATGGAGGAAGTGTATCACTAGTGTGGAGGAGGTGTATCACCACTGTGGAGGAGGTGCATCACTAGTGTGGAGGAGGTGTATCACCATTATGGATGAAGTGTATCACTAGTGTGGAGGAGGTGTATCACCACTCTGGAGGAGGTGTATCACTAGTGTGGAGGAAGTGTATCACCACTATGGAGGAAGTGTATCACTAGTGTGGAGGAGGTGTATCACCACTGTGGAGGAGGTGCATCACTAGTGTGGAGGAGGTGTATCACCATTATGGAGGAAGTGTATCACTAGTGTGGTGGAGGTGTATCACTAGTGTGAAGGAGGTGTATCATCACTCTGGAGGAGGTGTATCACTAGTGTGGAGAAAGTGTATCATCACTATGGAGGAAATGTATCACTAGTGTGGCGAGGTATCACTACTATGGAGGAAGTGTATCACTAGTGTGGAGGAGGTGTATCACCACTCTGGAGGAGGTGCATCACTAGTGTGGATGAAGTGTATCACTAATATAGATGAGGTGTACCACCAGTCTGGAGGAGCTGTATCACTAATGTGGAGGAAGCATATCACTATTGTGGAGGAAGTGTATCACTAGTGTGGATGAAGTGCATCAGTAGATTGGAGGAAGTGCATCACTAGATTGGAGGAGGTGTACCACCAGTCTGGAGGAGCTGTATCACTAATGTGGAGGAGGTGTATCACCACTCTGGAGCAGGTGCATCACTAGTGTGTAGGTAGTGTATCACCACTATGGAGGAAGTGTATCACTAGTGTGGAGGAAGTGTATCACTAATATAAATTAGGTGTACCACCAGTCTGGAGGAGCTGTATCACTAATGTGGAGGAAGCGTATCACTATTGTGGAGGAAGTGTATGACTAGTGTGGAGAAAGTGCTTCACTAGATTTAAGGAAGTGACCACTGTAGAGGAAGTGTATCACTAATATAGATGAGGTGTACCACTAGTGTGAAGGAAGTGTATCACAAGTGTGAAGGAGCTGTATTACTAGTGTGGAGGTAGTGTATTACTAGTATAGAGGAAGTGTATCGCCAGTGTGGAGGAAGTGTATTACTAGTGTGGAGGAGCTGTATCACTAATGTGGAGGAAATGCATCACTATTGTGAAGGAAGTGTATCACTACTTTGGAGGAGGTGTACCACTAGTGTGGGGGATAAGTATTACTAATGTAGAGGAAGTGTATTCCTGGTGTGGAGGAGGTGTATCGCTAGTTTGGAGGAAGTGTATCACTACTGTGGAGGAGGTGTACCCCTAGTGTGGGGGATATGTATTAATAATGTGGAGGAAGTGTATTCCTGGTCTGGAGGAGGTGTATCACTAGTGTGGAGGAAGTGTATCACTAGTGTGGAGGAAGTGTATCACTAGTGTGGAGGAAGTGTATCACTATTGTGGAGGAAGTGTATCACTAGTGTGGAGGAAGTGTATCACTAGTATAGATAAAGTGTATTACCAGTGTGGAGGAGGTGTATCCACACTGGTAATGCACTTTTCTCACAGAGACTCAAAGAGCAGGGATGGTTGTGTGGCCGAGGCAACTTCTTGGGAAGTCAGTGGCTGCCATATCGGCGCACAACCCCATAACACAAGGCACACTAGGGGCAGTTTTGTAGGAAGCTAATTTTTCTATTTGTATATTTTTTGGTAGTGTGAGAGGAAACTGGAGTACCCGGAGGAAACCCATGTAAACAAGGAAAGAACATACAAAGGAAGTATATCACTAATGTGGAAGAAGTGTATCACTAGTGTGCAGGAAATGTTTCACCAGTATAGAGGAAGTGTATCACCAGTGTGCAGGGAATGTTTCACCAGTATAGAGGAAGTGTATCACCAGTGTAGATGAGGTGTATCACTCGTGTATAGGAAGTGTATCACTGTGTGGAGGGCCACTGTGGAAAAAGTGCATCACTAGTGTAGATGAGATATTATCAGTATAGGGAAAATGTATTACTAGAGTAGAGGACGTGTACCACTAGTGTGGAGGTGTATTACCAGTGTAGAGAAAATGTAGCATTAGTGTGGAGGACCACTGTGCACAAAGTCTATCACTAGTGTAAATGAGGTGTATCACTAGTGTAAATGAGGTGTATCACTAGCATGGAGGAACTGTATCACCAGTGTGGAAGAAATATATCACTAGTATAGAGCAAGCATATCACATGTGCAGAGGATATAGATCACTAGAGTAGTGGAAGTGTATCACTAATGCAGAGGAAATGCATCTCTAATTTAGAGGAAGTGCTTAGGAATTGGCATCTTATGGGATGCACAGACTGAGAGTTATGTAGTGAAATAAGGAGAGGGACTTGTGTAGAGGACGTTTATAGCTAGTCCTGGCAGCACAGAGGTCATCTTCTGAAATGTCACAGACCAAGAGTGACGTGAAAGAATAGGGATGGTTCCCAGCAGCACAGAGTATGTCAGGAGGGGACTCTGCTCCTCCTCTATACAGTATATTCACAGCCAGCACGGATTGGATTCTCTGGATGATACCTGTGCTGCAGTTTATATGACAGAGCATTACTACTACTATGCTGCACTATAGCTGGGGGGGCTGCGGCTCATGTGGGAGATAATCACAGGCTGCACGCTGGGTTACTTTCCAAGCAGAGATGAATTATCCTTTGTGTGGTGATTGTGGGTGACTGGTGCGTAGCTGCGATTCATGAGCAATAATTGTCCCATTTATGTCATTAATGTGATATGGAAGGAGGCGGTAAAACATCTCACTGCACAGCTGCCCCGGTATAATGCACCATCGGGGTCCAGCCATCAGCACATCAACTGCCCGAATGAGACACTGACACTCGGGGTACAGGATAATGACACTGACACTCGGGGTACAGGATAATGACACTGACACTCGGGGTACAGGATAATGACACTGACACTTGGGGTACAGGATAATGACACTGACACTCGGGGTACAGGATAATGACACTGACACTCGGGGTACAGGATAATGACACTCGGGGTACAGGATAATGACACTGACACTCGGGGTACAGGATAATGACACTGACACTCGGGGTACAGGATAATGACACTGACACTCGGGGTACAGGATAATGACACTGACACTCGGGGTACAGGATAATGCACTGACACTCGGGGTACAGGATAATGACACTGACACTCGGGGTACAGGATAATGACACTGACACTCTGGGTTACAGGATAATGACACTGACACTCGGGGTACAGGATAATGACGCTGACACTCGGGGTACAGGATAATGACACTGACACTCGGGGTACAGGATAATGACACTGACACTCGGGGTACAGGATAATGACACTGACACTCGGGGTACAGGATAATGCACTGACACTCGGGGTACAGGATAATGACACTGACACTCGGGGTACAGGATAATGACACTGACACTCGGGGTACAGGATAATGACACTGACACTCGGGGTACAGGATAATGACACTGACACTCGGGGTACAGGATAATGACACTGACACTCGGGGTACAGGATAATGACACTGACACTCGGGGTACAGGATAATGACACTGACACTCGGGGTACAGGATAATGACACTGACACTCGGGTGACACTCGGGGTACAGGCTAATGACACTGACACTAGGGGTACAGGATAATGACACTGACACTGGGGTACAGGATAATGACACTGACACTCGGGGTACAGGATAATGACACTGACACTTGGGGTACAGGATAATGACACTGACACTCGGGGTACAGGATAATGACACGACACTGGGGTACAGGATAATGACACGACACTCGGGGTACAGGACTAATGACACTGACACTCGGGGATACATGATAATGACAACTGACACTCGGGGTACAGGATAATGACACTGACACTCGGGGTACAGGATAATGACACTGACACTCGGGGTACAGGATAATGACACTGACATTCGGGGGTACAGGATAATGACAACTGAGACTCGGGGTACAGGATAATGACACTGACACTCGGGGTACAGGATAATGACACTGACACTCGGGGTACAGGATAATGACACTGACACTCGGGGTACAGGATAATGACACTGACACTCGGGGTACAGGATAATGACACTGACACTCGGGGTACAGGATAATGACGACTGACACTTGGGGTACAGGATAATGACGCTGACACTCGGGGTACAGGATAATGACCTGACACTCGGGGTACAGGATAATGACACTGACACTCGGGGTACAGGATAATGACACTGACACTCGGGTACAGGATAATGACACTGACACTGGGGTACAGGATAATGACGCTGACACTTGGGGTACAGGATAATGACACTGACACTCGGGGTACAGGATAATGACACTGACACTCGGGGTACAGGATAATGACACTGACACTCGGGGTACAGGATAATGACACTGACACTTGGGGTACAGGATAATGACCCTGACACTCGGGGTACAGGATAATGACACTGACACTCGGGGTACAGGATAATGACCCTGACACTTGGGGTACAGGATAATGACACTGACACTCGGGGTACAGGATAATGACACTGACACTCGGGGTACAGGATAATGACACTGACACTCGGGGTACAGGATAATGACACTGACACTTAGGGTACAGGATAATGACACTGACACTTGGGGTACAGGATAATGACACTGACACTCGGGGGTACAGGATAATGACACTGACACTTAGGGTACAGGATAATGACACTGACACTTAGGGTACAGGATAATGACACTGACACTTGGGGTACAGGATAATGACACTGACACTGGGGGTACAGGATAATGACGCTGACACTTAGGGTACAGGATAATGACGCTGACACTCGGGGTACAGGATAATGACACTGGGGGTACAGGATAATGACGCTGACACTCGGGGTACAGGACAGATATCCATGCTCGAACTGCTGCTCTATTCAGATGTGGGAATAGGACCCTGTTTTCAGGATCAGCGGGGGTCCCAGCATTCCCACCCATCAGTCAGTTGTCTCCGATCCTGTGTGTACGGTGCTGTGGCCCCTGTTAATGGCGCTCTCCATCTCAGGCTTTTTAGATGTAAATGTGATGTGTCTGGAGATGGCGGAGGATGGGGCCCTACTTCTTTATGTGAGTTCTGAGGACCGGCCATCACTCAGGTGACATAAAAGTGTCTGATTTCTGGGGGGTCTTGGAGGTATTGTTGCCCCGATCCAGTGCTCTCAGGCTGCCCCAGCAATGACCCTCATGCGGCTGCCCGCCGGGGCCCCTTACTCATCGGGCGCTGTGCGGTGGGCCTCATGCTTCAGTGCGGTCACAATGTAGCAAAAAATGTATCAATTTGTCAACCCCACTCCCTGTTAGAACACAAGGGCCCTATGAACCAGGTCTATCTGTCTCTGGGAAAGCTGGGTGTCTAAACTGGAGGTGGTGCTGGAAAATGTTCCCCAAATATTGGGGGGTTTGCACATTTGAATCCCAAATTGCCGGACATGTTAAATCCCACCTAATTCGACGGAAACGCGCACTTTTATGCAAATCTGCATGAGCCCATCCTGCCTTGCTTCAGTCCGTGTGCCCCTCCAGGGTCCGAGATATAGCGTTGC
The DNA here is from genome assembly GCF_014858855.1 of Bufo gargarizans. Classification (NCBI taxonomy): domain Eukaryota; kingdom Metazoa; phylum Chordata; class Amphibia; order Anura; family Bufonidae; genus Bufo; species Bufo gargarizans. Next base: position 94,669,598 of record NC_058082.1, on the reverse strand, counting down.
CTTCAGCTGACTAATGGCGTCTGCTCTTCCTGAATTTAGCGCAGGCAGGAATTTCCTACTCTCAAGGGTTAAACCAAGGAGAGATTAAGGAGAAAGTAAATGGGGATTAATTCCTATCGGAGAGACGAGTGCGAGGTAAAAATACAAAACGTGACGACTCCCGGTGACAACTGGTGACGGGCATGAGGCGCTATATATAACGCAAGCCCGCAGCGGAGGCTACACATCAGCGGTGTCCTGCACTGGACGGACCTAACACTGGATTATCACACTTTCCGGATTATCAGATGCCGAATTGGTGGAATTTCACGGGAAACGTATATATAAAGCCACCAATGTCAGTGGAGGACAGAGTGGACGCGGACACCTATGCGCAGGTGCTGGACAGTAAACCACCGCCATTTGCCGTCAGTGTAGCATGCAGTAGCACTGTGAACTCATTTCCTGATGCTGCGCTGCCCGCAGCGACCTCCGGTCTCGTCTTTATCGTCTCCACTCCCATCGTGGCCTCTGGTTCTGGTCTCGCGGTGACAAATGGTTTCCCCCTGTTAAAATATTTGGAAACCTGATGAAGGAGTCGATGGTCGCAGACGCTTGCTAAGTCCTAAGACACGGATATCGCGGTTGGCTGCAAAACACACAGTGGCGTGATACTGGCCTGTGCGGCGGCTGCCAACTGACTGCGACACTTGTGTCCTGCCTGTGAAGCGTGTAGATGCCCCCGTCGTCCTGTGCAATCGCTTCCTGCAATCTTTCCCCCCCCCCCGGGTTCTGTATATTGGGGTTCACGGTTTCCATGTTGCAGTCCCCCGGCGGCACCGGGCTCATAGCTGGGGACAGTAGTCTGACTTAATTTGCACAGGGATAAGGAGGAGACCTCTGGGGGAATTGCAGGTGTGAGGCCCAGGAGAGGCAGCAGAGCGCGCTCTGTGCAGCAGCGCGCAGCATGTCGCATGCACTGTGCATAATCCGCTCTCTGCATCAAGGAGATGGTTGGATGTAATAATTTGCTACATAATAAAATGTCTTTGATTTTGTCGCCAGACCTAGAGCTTGAACAGGACGGGCCGTGCGTCAGCATCTGTGATGGTGCACACATGATATATGGCTCCCCGGGATATAGGGCCATAAAACAGAAATGTGTTATATGACCATGAGCCGACTGTGCACATGTTCTGCAGACATGGAGGTCACCCCCAGCGCTGAGGGTCGGCGACTGCGCAGGTGTACCCCAGCTGTGGCCTGGAAAATGAGATGGAAGCCACCGGGGACTAGACAGAAGATTAACTGTCAAATGTAGACTCCTGTCTTCTGGCCGTAAATACACCCGGGGGGACCCACCGTTATAATGAGGGCCCCCCAAAATACGGGCCCGAAAAGGGTTACTGTGCAGAAATAATGCGTATTGTGCTGCTGAGCCGGAGTATCTAAGCCTATTGTGCGTAATACTATCTGTGGAGCTGTGTATCTAATCCTATCCTGTGTGATACTGTCTGCTGAGCTGTGTATCTAATCCTATCCTGTGTGATACTGTCTGCTGAGCTGTGTATCTAATCCTATCCTGTGTGATACTGTCTGCTGAGCTGTGTATCTAATCCTATCATGTGTGATACAGCCTGCTGAGCTGTGTATCTAATCCTCTCCTGTGTGATACTGTCTGCTGAGCTGTGTATCTAATCCTGTCCTGTGTGATACTGTCTGCTGAGCTGTGTATCTAATCCTCTCCTGTGTGATACTGTCTGCTGAGCTGTGTATCTAATCCTGTCCTGTGTGATACTGTCTGCTGAGCTGTGTATCTAATCCTGTCCTGTGTGATACTGTCTGCTGAGCTGTGTATCTAATCCTGTCCTGTGTGATACTGTCTGCTGAGCTGTGTATCTAATCCTGTCCTGTGTGATACTGTCTGCTGAGCTGTGTATCTAATCCTATCCTGTGTGATACTGTCTGCTGAGCTGTGTATCTAATACTGTCCTGTGTGATACTGTCTGCTGAGCTGTGTATCTAATCCTATCCTATGTGATACTGTCTGCTGAGCTGTGTATCTAATCCTATCCTGTGTGATACTGTCTGCTGAGCTGTGTATCTAATCCTATCCTGTGATACTGTCCTGCTGAGCTGTGTATCTAATCCTATCCTGTGTGATACTGTCTGCTGAGCTGTGTATCTAATCCTATCCTGTGTGATACATGTCTGCTGAGCTGTGTATCTAATCCTATCCTGTGTGATACTGTCTGCTGAGCTGTGTATCTAATCCTATCCTGTGTGATACTGTCTGCTGAGCTGTGTATCTAATCCTATCCTGTGTGATACTGTCTGCTGAGCTGTGTATCTAATCCTATCCTGTGTGATACTGTCTGCTGAGCTGTGTATCTAATCCTATCCTGTGTGATACTGTCTGCTGAGCTGTGTATCTAATCCTATCCTGTGTGATACTGTCTGCTGAGCTGTGTATCTAATCCTATCCTGTGTGATACTGTCTGCTGAGCTGTGTATCTAATCCTATCCTGTGTGATACTGTCTGCTGAGCTGTGTATCTAATCCTATCCTGTGTGATACTGTCTGCTGAGCTGTGTATCTAATCCTATCCGTGTGATACTGTCTGCTGAGCTGTGTATCTAATCCTATCCTGTGTGATACTGTCTGCTGAGCTGTGTATCTAATCCTATCCTGTGTGATACTGTCTGCTGAGCTGTGTATCTAATCCTATCCTGTGTGATACTGTCTGCTGAGCTGTGTATCTAATCCTATCCTGTGTGATACTGTCTGCTGAGCTGTGTATCTAATCCTATCCTGTGTGATACTGTCTGCTGAGCTGTGTATCTAATCCTATCCTGTGTGATACTGTCTGCTGAGCTGTGTATCTAATCCTATCCTGTGTGATACTGTCTGCTGAGCTGTGTATCTAATCCTATCCTGTGTGATACTGTCTGCTGAGCTGTGTATCTAATCCTCTCCTGTGTGATACTGTCTGCTGAGCTGTGTATCTAATCCTATCCTGTGTGATACTGTCTGCTGAGCTGTGTATCTAATCCTATCCTGTGTGATACTGTCTGCTGAGCTGTGTATCTAATCCTATCCTGTGTGATACTGTCTGCTGAGCTGTGTATCTAATCCTATCCTGTGTGATACTGTCTGCTGAGCTGTGTATCTAATCCTATCCTGTGTGATACTGTCTGCTGAGCTGTGTATCTAATCCTATCCTGTGTGATACTGTCTGCTGAGCTGTGTATCTAATCCTATCCTGTGTGATACTGTCTGCTGAGCTGTGTATCTAATCCTATCCCTGTGTGATACTGTCTGCTGAGCTGTGTATCTAATCCTATCCTGTGTGATACTGTCTGCTGAGCTGTGTATCTAATCCTATCCTGTGTGATACTGTCTGCTGAGCTGTGTATCTAATCCTATCCTGTGTGATACTGTCTGCTGAGCTGTGTATCTAATCCTATCCTGTGTGATACTGTCTGCTGAGCTGTGTATCTAATCCTATCCTGTGTGATACTGTCTGCTGAGCTGTGTATCTAATCCTATCCTGTGTGATACTGTCTGCTGAGCTGTGTATCTAATCCTATCCTGTGTGATACTGTCTGCTGAGCTGTGTATCTAATCCTATCCTGTGTGATACTGTCTGCTGAGCTGTGTATCTAATCCTATCCTGTGTGATACTGTCTGCTGAGCTGTGTATCTAATCCTATCCTGTGTGATACTGTCTGCTGAGCTGTGTATCTAATCCTATCCTGTGTGATACTGTCTGCTGAGCTGTGTATCTAATCCTATCCTGTGTGATACTGTCTGCTGAGCTGTGTATCTAATCCTATCCTGTGTGATACTGTCTGCTGAGCTGTGTATCTAATCCTATCCTGTGTGATACTGTCTGCTGAGCTGTGTATCTAATCCTATCCTGTGTGATACTGTCTGCTGAGCTGTGTATCTAATCCTATCCTGTGTGATACTGTCTGCTGAGCTGTGTATCTAATCCTATCCTGTGTGATACTGTCTGCTGAGCTGTGTATCTAATCCTATCCTGTGTGATACTGTCTGCTGAGCTGTGTATCTAATCCTATCCTGTGTGATACTGTCTGCTGAGCTGTGTATCTAATCCTATCCTGTGTGATACTGTCTGCTGAGCTGTGTATCTAATCCTATCCTGTGTGATACTGTCTGCTGAGCTGTGTATCTAATCCTATCCTGTGTGATACTGTCTGCTGAGCTGTGTATCTAATCCTATCCTGTGTGATACTGTCTGCTGAGCTGTGTATCTAATCCTATCCTGTGTGATACTGTCTGCTGAGCTGTGTATCTAATCCTATCCTGTGTGATACTGTCTGCTGAGCTGTGTATCTAATCCTATCCTGTGTGATACTGTCTGCTGAGCTGTGTATCTAATCCTATCCTGTGTGATACTGTCTGCTGAGCTGTGTATCTAATCCTATCCTGTGTGATACTGTCTGCTGAGCTATGTATCTAATCCTATCCTGTGTGATACTGTCTGCTGAGCTGTGTATCTAATCCTATCCTGTGTGATACTGTCTGCTGAGCTGTGTATCTAATCCTATCCTGTGTGATACTGTCTGCTGAGCTGTGTATCTAATCCTATCCTGTGTGATACTGTCTGCTGAGCTGTGTATCTAATCCTATCCTGTGTGATACTGTCTGCTGAGCTGTGTATCTAATCCTATCCTGTGTGATACTGTCTGCTGAGCTGTGTATCTAATCCTATCCTGTGTGATACTGTCTGCTGATCTGGTATCTAATCCTATCCTGTGTGATACTGTCTGCTGAGCTGTGTATCTAATCCTATCCTGTGTGATACTGTCTGCTGAGCTGTGTATCTAATCCTATCCTGTGTGATACTGTCTGCTGAGCTGTGTATCTAATCCTATCCTGTGTGATACTGTCTGCTGAGCTGTGTATCTAATCCTATCCTGTGTGATACTGTCTGCTGAGCTGTGTATCTAATCCTATCCTGTGTGATACTGTCTGCTGAGCTGTGTATCTAATCCTATCCTGTGTGATACTGTCTGCTGAGCTGTGTATCTAATCCTATCCTGTGTGATACTGTCTGCTGAGCTGTGTATCTAATCCTATCCTGTGTGATACTGTCTGCTGAGCTGTGTATCTAATCCTATCCTGTGTGATACTGTCTGCTGAGCTGTGTATCTAATCCTATCCTGTGTGATACTGTCTGCTGAGCTGTGTATCTAATCCTATCCTGTGTGATACTGTCTGCTGAGCTGTGTATCTAATCCTATCCTGTGTGATACTGTCTGCTGAGCTGTGTATCTAATCCTATCATGTGTGATACTGTATGCTGAGCTGTGTATCTAATCCTATCCTGTGTGATACTGTCTGCTGAGCTGTGTATCTAATCCTATCATGTGTGATACTGTCTGCTGAGCTGTGTATCTAATCCTATCCTGTGTGATACTGTCTGCTGAGCTGTGTATCTAATCCTATCCTGTGTGATACTGTCTGCTGAGCTGTGTATCTAATCCTATCCTGTGTGATACTGTCTGCTGAGCTGTGTATCTAATCCTATCCTGTGTGATACTGTCTGCTGAGCTGTGTATCTAATCCCATCCTGTGTGATAATGTATGCTGAGCTGTGTATCTAATCCTATCCTGTGTGATACAGTCTGCCGAGTTGTGTATCTAAGCCTCTCATGTGATACTGTCTGCCGAGCTGTGTATCTAAGCCTCTCATGTGATACAGTCTGCCGAGCTGTGTATCTAAGCCTCTCATGTGATACAGTCTGCCGAGCTGTGTATCTAAGCCTCTCATGCTGACCCATTTCCTCCAGGGATTGTGGAGCCATGTCTTGCACCTGATGTGTCGTAGTTTTCCGGAGATAAACCCTAACCCTCCGGACAGACGGATTATAAATGGCTCGGATACGCTGTATCTGACGGCTGAGGCCCAGATGGTCAATCACTGAGGTGATTCCTGTATAATGTCCTCCCAGGAGCCCAATAATCCGCGTTCCCCGCGTTGGCGCATTACGTGAGGATTATAGGGTCTTACACATAAACATAAGAGGGTCTTCAGAATGGACAGAGCCGAGCGGCCGACCGCACAGGAATCCTGTAAACCCGCCATCTTCCCCAGGATCGCTGCTGCACCGCGGCTGATATCACATTTTACGCCAAACTGACGCCATCTCGCTAAAAATGACCCCCCAGAGAGAGAGAAATGTCTCCCTCCTCCCCGAATGTCGCTTCAAGCTCTCTGCAGGTGGACGGGCGACAAAGTGACCCCTCAGGGTGTCCTCGTCGCCTTCTTCAGGCTGGTGGCTCAGATATCACGCACAGCAGGCAGCATATCCCATGTCTGGTTACAGCGCCCCCTGCTGTGCCTTCCAATATCCTGCTCCTTCTTCTTGTAAGACAAGTCTGTGCAGCACGGGGAGGCACTCTCCTGTGTGGCCGGCCTCATTTCAGGTGACCCCCTTAAGGGCAAACCTCCCACTTGCCCCATTTTTTAAAGGATTATCCCACAAACTGGATCTCATAGCATTGAAATGTTGGGAGATGTGCTTAACAGGGTTGTCTCATCCCCACAGTAGGGTTAGATTTGAACTTTTAGACCCCTTGAACCCGGCTTTATGCAGCAGAACTTGAAGTGCTGAGATCAGCGCCAAAATAAACTGGAAGATCTGCAATATTCTGTCATTTGAATCTTCTTTTACTTGCAGTACCATCTTCAACCACTGCTACTGGCAATATTTCCCATAGACATCAATGCAACAGCGCCCCCATCTCCATTCCAGCCAAGTTATGCAATAACTTTAGAATCAAAGGGTAGGTTCACACTGAGGAATTTGTCCATGACAAAAGTTTCCTCGTATCCCGTGGAAGAAACGTGCCCTGTGCTGCGGTTTCTTCCTTTGGACTAGCTCTAAGTTTAGCTCCATTGAATGGAACTAAACCACAATCAAGCTCCTGCCGCAGATTTGCGAGAGGTCTGTACAGACATTCCCGTCGCGGTCTTGAAAATCACAATATCGCAAATACTCATTGTTGTCTTTGGGCCAATTTGAAGTAAAGAATAGATCTACCATTTAAAAAAAAAAAATTATGTATTTTTCTTGGGCCTCATGCACACGGCTGTTGTGCGGCCGTTCCGAGCATTGGGGAGCACAATTTGCCCTATGCACGGGCAATGTCCGTGCGGCGGCCGGGACGGATTGAGACCCATTCAACTTGAATGGGTCCGTGATCCGTCCGCACCACATAAAAATAGAACATGTTCTATTTTTTTGCGGTGCAGAGGCACGAACAGAAACAGAGTGCTTCCGTGAGGTTCCGTGCCTCCGTTCCGCACCGCAGATCCAGATTGCAGACCCATTCAAGTGAGAGATGTTTGGAGCACACGGCCGGTTCCCACATATTGCGGACCCGCTGTTTGCGGGCTGCAATACTTCCACGGTCGGGCGATGACCGTGTGCATGAGGCCTTAATAGACCCACATATACCGTATTGGTATTATTGGGTGAACCTGCCGTTTTTGGTGGATTCGCCGCAACAGTTTATGTATATTGGGAGCTCCCAGCTCTCCCCCGACAGATGATATTGGGGTGGAAAAGATTCAAGTGCAATAAATATTTTCACCTGATCCTTTTGTTTTGCCATTAACTTCACATACTTATTCGGCCGAGCCAATGTGTATGGAGGCGCTGACAGGGAGTCGGGGGAGACAGCTGACTGTTCAGCCAACAGCTGATAAATGTGTATGGCCCCCCTAACACTTTGGTCATGTCTGCAAGTTTAGCGAAACCCACTACTTCCTCAGGTGCCCAATCGTGGAGGAAAAATCTTCGCAACTGTTTTAGGATCACCTCTTTACGTAGATTCTGTTGAATCTGCCTCCCATCTCCCTGCATTTCAATCTGCCTCATCTCCCTGTATTTCAATCTGCCTCATCTCCCTGTATTTCAATCTGCCTCATCTCCCTGCATTTCAATCTGCCTCATCTTCCTGCATTTCAATCTGCCTCCCATCTCCCTGCATTTCAATCTGCCTCCCATCTCCCTGCATTTCAATCTGCCTCCCATCTCCCTGCACTTCATTCTGCCTCCCATCTCCCTGCACTTCAATCTGCCTCCCATCTCCCTGCACTTCATTCTGCCTCCCATCTCCCTGCATTTCAATCTGCCTCCCATCTCCCTGCATTTCAATCTGCCTCCCATCTCCCTGCATTTCAATCTGCCTCCCATCTCCCTGCATTTCATTCTGCCTCCCATCTCCCTGCATTTCAATCTGCCTCCCATCTCCCTGCATTTCAATCTGCCTCCCATCTCCCTGCATTTCAATCTGCCTCCCATCTCCCTGCATTTCAATCTGCCTCCCATCTCCCTGCATTTCATTCTGCCTCCCATCTCCCTGCATTTCAATCTGCCTCCCATCTCCCTGCATTTCAATCTGCCTCTCATCTCCCTGCATTTCAATCTGCCTCCCATCTCCCTGCATTTCAATCTGCCTCCCATCTCCCTGCATTTCATTCTGCCTCCCATCTCCCTGCATTTCAATCTGCCTCCCATCTCCCTGCATTTCAATCTGCCTGCCATCTCCCTGCATTTCAATCTGCCTCCCATCTCCCTGCATTTCATTCTGCCTCCCATCTCCCTGCATTTCAATCTGCCTCCCATCTCCCTGCATTTCAATCTGCCTGCCATCTCCCTGCATTTCAATCTGCCTCCCATCTCCCTGCATTTCAATCTGCCTCCCATCTCCCTGCATTTCAATCTGCCTCCCATCTCCCTGCATTTCAATCTGCCTCCCATCTCCCTGCATTTCATTCTGCCTCCCATCTCCCTGCATTTCAATCTGCCTCCCATCTCCCTGCATTTCAATCTGCCTCCCATCTCCCTGCATTTCAATCTGCCTCCCATCTCCCTGCATTTCATTCTGCCTCCCATCTCCCTGCATTTCAATCTGCCTCCCATCTCCCTGCATTTCAATCTGCCTCCCATCTCCCTGCATTTCAATCTGCCTCCCATCTCCCTGCATTTCAATCTGCCTCCCATCTCCCTGCACTTCATTCTGCCTCCCATCTCCCTGCACTTCAATCTGCCTCCCATCTCCCTGCATTTCAATCTGCCTCCCATCTCCCTGCATTTCAATCTGCCTCCATCTCCCTGCATTTCAATCTGCCTCCATCTCCTGCATTTCAATCTGCCTCCCATCTCCCTGCATTTCAATCTGCCTCCCATCTCCCTGCATTTCAATCTGCCTCCCATCTCCCTGCATTTCAATCTGCCTCCCATCTCCCTGCATTTCAATCTGCCTCCCATCTCTCTGCATTTCAATCTGCCTCTCATCTCCCTGCATTTCAATCTGCCTCCCATCTCCCTGCACTTCAATCTGCCTCCCATCTCCCTGCATTTCAATCTGCCTCATCTCCCTGCATTTCAATCTGCCTCCCATCTCCCTGCATTTCAATCTGCCTCCCATCTCCCTGCATTTCAATCTGCCTTGCATCTCCCTGCATTTCAATCCTCCTCATCTCCCTGCATTTCAATCTGCCTCCCATCTCCCTGCATTTCAATCTTCCTCTCATCTCCCTGCATGTGCTGTATAAAAAAACAACTATTTGTTGCCCACAGCAACTAGTCACAGCACAGCTTTCATTTTAGTACAACACTTCTTATAATACTGTAGACCTGCGTATACCAACCTGTGGCTCTCCAGCTGTTGCAAAACTACAACTTCCATCATGCCCCTACAGACATTAGGGCATGATGGGAGTTTTATTTTTTTCAGCAGCTGGAGAGCCACAGGTTGGTAAACATAGGTCTACAGTATTGTTAGAAGCTCTGTAGTAAAATAAAAGTTGTGATGTGGTTGGTTGCTGTGTGTCTTTTAGACAGCACATGCAGGGAGATCAGAGGCAGACTGAAATTCGGGGGAGATGAGAGGCAGAGTGAGAAGCCGTGCCCTAGCAGTTGCAGTTACATTAGGATATACAATTTAATGCACACTGCATGAAAAACACATGACGTTATTAGAACCTGGCTGGACTTGACAACCGCCCAGTATTTTAAGTTGGATCATGAAGATTATATGTAGCAAGTTTGGTTGAGATCCATCAAGGCAGATGGGATCCTATGAAGAACAAACAGTCTCACTTTTCTAGACACTGTATATAGATTATATCACATCACCCTATTGTGTATCTACTGAACAGATAGGCTCTCTGGGTGTTATGGTGGTCTCAGGGGTATCTCAGGGGTATGCGGAGTCACTTCATTGTGGACGTCCCTGACGGATCCTGTTGCGACCGCCGCCTCCTGTGCCGTATTTCCCATGAAGCATCTGTGCGGCCGCTGGCATGGAGCTGAGATTCAGGAGAGCTTCAGAGCTGAATACGTGATTGTTCTTGGAGGGGATGTGTGGTCTTACCTCATGTAAGTGCGGCTGTCATAGGAGAATTGCACGCTGCAAGGCGAGAGCGCTCTTAACCCCTTCAGGCCTGGAAGTGTTTTTGAGGCGCTGTGAAAATCGCCAAAATGTCTAGCACAGTCGCGTCCACTGGATTGTTTATGTAATGGATGCTGAGCAAGTGTTATATCCTTATATTCCTCATCAGTCTGTCGAAGGTGTCAGGGCGGAGGTTGTCAGGGCAATGGGGGGGCACAAGAAGTCTCAGAGGGCGTCAGCTGAAAAGCTCTTTGTCTACATGGAGGAGAAAGGTTTCCGTTACATAATCTTCAGTGCAAAAGGGAAAGAGGGTTATGAGAAATAATACTGCCCATGCTGTACCGCCATATAGTGCCAACATAATGCCTCCTACAGTGCCGGGTAACATACAAAGCCCACTTAACAGTGCCAAAATAGACAGTTCTATGCAGTAACCAGATAATACCACCATATAGTGCCAAATAATACTCCATAACCGTGCCATGCAGTGTCTGTCCACATAGTGCCGTAAAGTACCCACATAACAGTGCCATACAGTGTTTATCCACCTAGTGCCATAAAGTACCCACATAACAGTGCCATACAGTGTCTGTCCACATAGTGCCGTAAAGTGCCCACATAACAGTGCCATACAGTGTTTATCCACATAGTGCCGTAAAGTGCCCACATAACATTCCTATAAACTGAACATCTTGCAACAATATAGTGCTGTATAGTGACAAATACCACTGTGATGTGCCTAAGTAATACGCCATACAGTGCCAAGTAACAGTACTATGCAGTGTTCACAAACTGCCATACATTGGGTATATACAATTATTATACAGTGACCAAGTAATAGTGACCTATGGTGCCTACAGAACATTGCTGTGTAATGTCTACATAACTGCCATACATTGCCTACATAGCATTATACAACCTTGTATGGCCTATATAACATACATGTGTCATACTGCTATATTTCCTATATAACATACTGTGGCTACAGGATAGCGCCTCTATACAGCGTCCACATACTGCCATACAGTGCCTATATAACATACAGCGTCCACATACTGCCATACAGTGTCTATATAACATACAGCGTCCACATACTGCCATACAGTGCCTATATAACATACAGCGTCCACATACTGCCATACTGTCAGTGGGTGGCAGGATGCTGAGGGGCTCTGAATGGTGCCGGCGCTGGGGTAATTAGCCCTGATTTCTGATGACATCACCATAGATTGCGGTATTCTATGAAATCTCTGACTGATGACACAGCAGCTTGTCAGGTGTGAAGGGAGATGGCGGCTTTGATGTGGGGACTGATAGCGGTTCAGCCTGATCACACAGCCGGAGACGAGGCAGCGTCATAGGCCCCTTGCAGACGAGCGTGTCCGGATTATGTCCGAATGCGTTCAGTGAAAACGGCGCGATTTCGCAAACAAAATATTTCAGTTTTGATTGCGTTCAGTTGTTCAGTTTTTTTATCGCGCGGGCGCAAAGTGATTTACCTACTGCGTTTTGCACGCGCGTGATAAAAATACTGAAACAGCATCTCCTAGCAACCATCCGTGAAAATCTTTCATCCGTGAAAAATTTTCACGCAGCCCCATTCACTTCGATGGGGTCAGCGTTGCGTGAAAATCGCTGAATATCGAACATGCTGTGATTTTCACGCAACGAAAAAGTGATGCGTGAAAACCACCGGCCCATTGAAATGAATGGGTTCGGATTCCGTGCAGATGCATTGCACCCGCGCGGAATTCTCGCTCGTGTGCAAGGGGCCATACAGTCTGCCCAGTTACATGATGTCTTATACTCTAGTTACATCAAGAGCTGCAGCCAGAATTCTGTTGTCTACCTCGTCAGACCTCTTTACATCTCCTTGTGGGAAGCAGTACGTCTCCCAAACAGCAGAGGGCGCTGAGACATGAACCGGTTCAGCTAATAAATTTCTAAATGCAGCTCTAGATGTGACTGGAGAAGGGCCGTACTGCAGCTATGGGCCTGAACAAGGCTAGTAATCCGCTGACCAGCTGTAGCACTGCAGCATTGTCTGTTTGCAGCTGCCGTAAAGCGAGACGGTTTTCCTGCTGCTGCCACCTACTGGTCAGAAATGTATAAAATGTTTTTGTCTAAATTCTGTACTGTCCCTTTATCTGTGTTATAGATACATAATATTAAAAATGTATTTCTTTTGCTGGGGTCCCGGGACATGGCGGTACTGACCCCCCTCCCCCATCCCGGATCTGGTCCCAGCCCCCCGGAGATTATGGCTCCACTCATTATACTGACATTCATTTGCTTTGCTGGATTCGTCCGCTCTGTGAGCGATTTATAATGCCTTCTGCATCCACGTGGGATGGACGTGGTCATGGAACCGTTATGCTAAGCAGCCCTTTAAGAGATTGTGTAAATGTCAGACATGAATTCGGAGACTGTGAAGGGAGCGGGGGAAACGCCGCTGACATCATCTCATCCCAACAAAGAGGAGCCACATTTCTTTGCGATCGTTTTATTTTTAGGTTAATTTTGATATTTATACATGGCCGTCATTGTTTCATCCTGGAAAATCTCTTCAACCTAGCCTGATCTAATACGTTTCACAGCTGAGGGTCTGTTACAATGTATCGGCCTGGAAGCCAGAATGCTTAGCTGACAGAGAATTGTGTAAACTGGATACAATTGTAACAAAACCCCAGCTGTGATAGGCATTAGACCAGGGGCAGATTTGTTTCCTCTGGACCAGAGCAGTATTTTATGATTTTCATTCTGAGCTGGTTCATGAAGAGAACACTAGGACGGCAGTGAAGACTGACACACAGCGGCAGGGAGCAGAGGAAGGAATGTCAAGCTGCAGATTTCTATGCCGTTCAGAGACTGTGGAAAGCGACAAATACTTCAAAGAAAATCTCTGACCGAACAGAAAAATGAAAAGTAACTAATGATCCAGAAAGAGTTTGATCAGTGTCGCCAAGGAGGCATGGGGGGGATGGGCAGAGGTCACATGACTGCGAGGATCGGAGGACGACATCATCCAAACAGAGCAAGAGACACAAAACATTACGCTTCATGTAACATCCACAAAGACAAGACTACATGGGGGCAGTATTATAGTAGTTATATTCTTGTACATAGGAGCAGTATTATAGTAGTTATATTCTTGTACATAGGAGCAGTATTATAGTAGTTATATTCTTGTACATAGGAGCAGTATTATAGTAGTTATATTCCTGTACATAGGAGCAGTATTATAGTAGTTATATTCTTGTACATAGGAGCAGTATTATAGTAGTTATATTCTTGTACATAGGAGGCAGTATTATAGTAGTTATAGTTTTGTACATAGGAGCAGTATTATAGTAGTTATATTCTTGTACATGGGAGCAGTATTATAGTAGTTATATTCTTGTACATAGGAGGCAGTATTATAGTAGTTATAGTTTTGTACATAGGAGCAGTATTATAGTAGTTATATTCTTGTACATGGGAGCAGTATTATAGTAGTTATATTCCTGTACATAGGAGGCAGTATTATAGTAGTTATATTCCTGTACATAGGAGGCAGTGTTATAGTAGTTATATTCTTGTACATAGGAGCAGTATTATAGTAGTTATATTCTTGTACATAGGAGCAGTATTATAGTAGTTATAGTCTTGTACATAGGAGGCAGTATTATAGTAGTTATATTCTTGTACATAGGAGCAGTATTATAGTAGTTATATTCTTATACATAGGAGCAGTATTATAGTAGTTATATTCTTGTACATAGGAGCAGTATTATAGTAGTTATATTCCTGTACATAGGAGGCAGTATTATAGTAGTTATATTCTTGTACATAGGAGCAGTATTATAGTAGTTATATTCTTGTACATAGGAGGCAGTATTATAGTAGTTATATTCTTGTACATAGGAGCAGTATTATAGTAGTTATATTCTTGTACATAGGAGAAGTATTATAGTAGGTGTATTCTTGTACATAGGAGGCAGTATTATAGTAGTTATATTCTTGTACATAGAAGGCAGTATTATAGTAGTTATATTCTTGTACATAGGAGCAGTATTATAGTAGTTATATTCTTGTACATAGGAGCAGTATTATAGTAGTTATATTCTTGTACATAGGAGAAGTATTATAGTAGGTGTATTCTTGTACATAGGAGGCAGTATTATAGTAGTTATATTCTTGTACATAGAAGGCAGTATTATAGTAGTTATATTCTTGTACATAGGAGCAGTATTATAGTAGTTATATTCTTGTACATAGGAGCAGTATTATAGTAGTTATATTCTTGTACATAAGAGCAGTATTATAGTAGTTATATTCCTGTACATAGGGGCAGTATTATAGTAGTTATATTCTTGTACATAGGAGCAGTATTATAGTAGTTATAGTCTTGTACTTCGGAGGCAGTATTATAGTAGTTATATTCTTGTACATAGAAGGCAGTATTATAGTAGTTATATTCTTGTACATAGGAGCAGTATTATAGTAGTTATATTCTTGTACATAGGAGCAGTATTATAGTAGTTATATTCTTGTACATAGGAGCAGTATTATAGTAGTTATATTCTTATACATAGGAGCAGTATTATAGTAGTTATATTCTTGTACATAGGAGCAGTATTATAGTAGTTATATTCCTGTACATAGGAGGCAGTATTATAGTAGTTATATTCTTGTACATAGGAGCAGTATTATAGTAGTTATATTCTTGTACATAGGAGCAGTATTATAGTAGTTATAGTCTTGTACATAGGAGGCAGTATTATAGTAGTTATATTCTTGTACATAGAAGGCAGTATTATAGTAGTTATATTCTTGTACATAGGAGCAGTATTATAGTAGTTATATTCTTGTACATAGGAGCAGTATTATAGTAGTTATAGTCTTGTACATAGGAGGCAGTATTATAGTAGTTATATTCTTGTACATAGAAGGCAGTATTATAGTAGTTATATTCTTGTACATAGGAGCAGTATTATAGTAGTTATATTCTTGTACATAGGAGCAGTATTATAGTAGTTATATTCTTGTACATAAGAGCAGTATTATAGTAGTTATATTCTTGTACATAGGAGGCAGTATTATAGTAGTTATATTCCTGTACATAGGAGCAGTATTATAGTAGTTATATTCTTGTACATAGGAGCAGTATTACAGTAGTTATATTCTTGTACATAGGAGGCAGTATTATAGTAGTTATATTCTTGTACATAGGAGCAGTATTATAGTAGTTATATTCTTGTACATAAGGGCAGTATTATAGTAGTTATATTCTTGTACATAGGAGCAGTATTATAGTAGTTATATTCTTGTACATAGGAGGCAGTATTATAGTAGTTATATTCCTGTACATAGGAGCAGTATTATAGTAGTTATATTCCTGTATATAGGAGCGGTATTATAGTAGTTATAGTCTTGTACATAGGAGCAGTATTATAGTAGTTATATTCTTGTATATAGGAGCAGTATTATAGTAGTTATATTCTTGTACATAGTAGGCAGTATTATAGTAGTTATATTCCTGTACATAGGAACAGTATTATAGTAGTTATATTCTTGTGCATAGGAGCAGTATTATAGTAGTTATATTATTGTACATAGGAGCAGTATTATAGTAGTTATATTCTTGTACTTCGGAGGCAGTATTATAGTAGTTATATTCTTGTACATAGGAGCAGTATTATAGTAGTTATATTCTTGTTCTTCGGAGGCAGTATTATAGTAGTTATATTCTTGTACATAGGAGCAGTATTATAGTAGTTATATTCTTGTACTTCGGAGGCAGTATTATAGTAGTTATATTCTTGTACTTCGGAGGCAGTATTATAGTAGTTATATTCTTGTACATAGGAGCAGTATTATAGTAGTTATATTCTGGTACATAGGAGCAGTATTATAGTAGTTATATTCTTGTACTTCGGAGGCAGTATTTGTCACGAACTATGGATCCGACCGCTCCGGATCCCACAGCTGTGACGTAGTGGTCTGTGACGGAGTCTGCGCACACACAGAAACCTCACGTGACCGGAGTATTACCATTCGGCTAACACCCCCCACTACACTTCGGTAACTGCCACCACGTGGGTTCCCGGTCCACGAGCCGACTATCCGGGTCATTCACTATCACACAGATCAGTGGATGAACCGGATATCACTTACTGACCAACCGCAGTCAATCACCCCCAGCTACAATTCCTAAATGCAATTTAACTAACTACCTGGTAACGTCTCTTCAAAGGCAAGGTACGTTGTTCAGCAGCCTAGAATATGGAAGACTTGGCTACTTAGATTTTATAATCTTTAATAAGCGGTAAAAAGCAGTGCAGACAAGTCTAATGAAAATGACTATAAATCTACAGAATAATAATAACAATATAAATAATCACGACAGTTCAAATGAAAGGGAAAAAGATGAAAGAATACTTAGTTTCTCTGGAGGGTTTCAGATGGTCGTTCATATGTCCTTTTTGAATCCTTGCAAACCCCTTTTCAGTATGTATCAGGGGAGACCCTCAAAGTTCTTCTGATACAGGGATATGCCGTCAATGTCCAATTAAGTGTCTGGTGATGTTCCATGGGTCTCTCTCCTCTGTCCTTGTGCATGGGTTTTTATGAACTCTGCCATGGGCAGGAGACTTACTCCTGTCAGCCAATGGCAGCAGAGTGACTGTCAATCCTAGGGATTGGCCTCCAAGTGTTTTATGACCCCATCAAAGTTCAGTTCCTACAATGAGGATTATACTTAAGCTCGTATCTCCTGATACATCGGCATATTTTTATACAGAATACATATTTGCGATCCTTATTTATTTACCTACAGAATGAGACCACACACGGTAATGCTGGGACCTGTAGTTCTTCTACCACCCATAGGTCAGCTAAGGAATCACATCCTCTAGTCATATTTGATACCCAATTAACCACAATACTCTGTAGAGCCTGGATCTGGTGTCAGAATGGGCATAAGTTGATTCATAAATGAAATATGAAAGTGGACTGGTTTTATGCCCAGAGCTAATTAAGGGCTATTAGCTCTCCTCAAACCAGACCTGGAAATTAATGACGTCACGCTCCAGCCAGGCTTGACAGCGAGCTGATCTTGGACTAGGATGAGCTGGGCCTGGTGTAGCTTTTATGACCTTTTATTGCTGGCCTTACAGAGTAGTGGTAATAAAAGTGTCCATCTATATCATAGGCGACCCAGGCTTCAGAAAGATGAGAGTTCACAGCTTTTTACATAGGCCAGAAGCATATAAGATGGCTACCCAGAGGAATTATGTATGTATGCCGGCACACCTCCCTCTTTTAAAAGGTTGCCTGGGGAAATGGCCACAAGCCTATTCCACAGCAACCCAGCCATCTCCGGTCGATTCTCCCTGCCGCGACAACCCGTCGGCATTTCCATGTAAACTACCTTTTCTGTGCTGCACGGTGAAGTTGTACTGCTGCAAAATCAGGCTCCATCTCAGCAGTTTCGCATTGTCTCCTGCGAGACGTGCCAACCAGCTGAGGGGATTGTGATCAGTGATCACTGTGAAATTGCGTCCATACAGGTAGTGTTGTAGCTTTTGCAGGGACCACACAATAGCTAAACACTCCTTCTCTATTGTGGAGTAGCTGGTCTCCCTGGCCAGTAACTTACGGCTCAGGTATAGTACAGGATGCTCCTCCCCGGCCTGGTTCACCTGACTCAGGACTGCACCCAGACCAAAGGCGGAAGCATCCGTGTGGACCACAAACTTCCGAGTGAAATCTGGGGCCTGAAGCACAGGAGCACTGGCTAGTGCATCCTTCAGGGCCTGGAAGCCTTGCTCGCATTCCGGCGTCCATGACACCATCCTGGGCAGCTTCTTCTTGGTCAAGTCTGTCAGAGGCTTGGCCAGGGCGCTATAGTTCGGGATGAACTTCCTATAGTACCCGGCCGTTCCCAAGAAAGACATGACCTGCTTCTTGGTGAGAGGTGTTGGCCATCTCGTAATGGCTTTCACCTTCTCTATTTCAGGCCTCAGTGTGCCTCCTCCTACTCTGTGGCCTAAGTAAGTGACCTCATTCATGCCCAGCTGGCACTTGCTAGGCTTAACAGTTAGTCCAGCCGCAGCAAGTTTGTCCAGTACTTGCGACAGGTGCACCAGATGCTCCTTCCACGTGGGGCTATACACGGCAATGTCGTCTAAATAGGCGACAGCACATTCTTCTAGTCCTTCCAGCAAGTCATTCACAAGCCTTTGAAAGGTGGCTGGCGCATTCTTCATCCCAAACGGCATTACAGTAAATTCGTATAAGCCGAAAGGGGTGATGAAGGCCGACTTCTCCTGAGCCTCCGAGGTCAGGGGAATCTGCCAATACCCCCTGCTCAGGTCCATGATTGTCAGGTAGCTGGCTCCTGCCAACTTATCTAATAGTTCATCAATCTTGGGCATGGGGTAAGCATCCGAGGTTGTGATGGCATTCAGTTTGTTTTGCCGCATTGGCAGCAGGACATAGACCTTCTGCCCCTCCTGGTAGATTCTCTCTCGGGCAGTGCGGTTATACCACTGCTTCTGTTTGCTTTGGGCCTGTACCATATTCTCCTGTACCAGACCTACCAGCGACTCCATTTTGTCTCGGAACCTGAGAACATAGTCTACTACAGAGACTTCAGTTCCGGCAACCTTGCCTTCCCAAGACTCTCTGATTAGGTCTAGGGGACCTCTTACTCGTCGACCATACAGGAGTTCAAAGGGCGAAAACCCGGTTGACTCCTGGGGAACCTCTCTGTAGGCAAATAGCAGGTGAGGTAGATATCGTTCCCAGTCCTTCCCTTGCGCCTCCACAAACGTCTTCAGCATCTGCTTCAACGTCCCGGTTGAAGCGCTCACAGAGGCCGTTTGTTTGTGGGTGGTAAGGGCTGGCTACGATATGGTTCACCTGTATTTTCCTACAGAGCCCCTGCATTAGTTCAGACATGAACTGAGGTCCTTGGTCGCTGAGAAGCTCAGCTGGGAACCCCACTCTCGTGAAGATCCCCAGCAGGGCGTCTGCAACCTTGTCCGCCCTAATGGAGGATAACGCCACTGCTTCCGGGTAGCGCGTCGCGTAATCCACCAGGGTTAATATGAACCGTTTACCCGAACTGCTGGGGATGGCCAGTGGACCAATGATGTCCACGGCCACCCTCCTGAAGGGTTCATCAATTATTGGTAAGGGATTCAATGGAGCTCGGTGACGGTCTCCTGCTTTGCCAACTCGCTGACAGATGTCGCAGGACCTGCAGTACTTGGCGACATCTGCCCCGAGGCCAGGCCAGAAAAAATTCTGCATCACCCGGGACTTTGTTTTGGTTATTCCCAGGTGACCAGCTAAGGGGATCTCATGAGCCACTTGCAGTAATTGTTCCCTGAACTGCACAGGTACAATGAGCTGCCTCTTGAGTGGCCCCACCCTACTGTCACTGTGGGAGATGTCCTCCTTATACAGTTTCCCATTGTCCCAACACACTCGGTATTTGTCTCCCTCAGTGGGAGGGCTGGCAGCTAACCCTCTTAGCTGCTCCAAGGTAGGGTCATCTCGCAGGGCCTGCTCAAAGGCGGCACTACAAGTCCCAGCCAGCTGTCCTGTGGCGAACAGGGACAGTGGCTGAGGCTCTGACGCGGTTAAGTCCACGGGGTCCGAACCGGTGGAAGGGGACACTTCCACTTGCTCTTCCCCAATGGAGCGTTCCGCTGCGGCTTTTGCAGCCCTGCGAGTGACGGGCAACACAGGCACAATAATGTCATCACATTTAACATTTGCACAACTTGAATCAGTTAAACACATGTTTGCTACCTGTGTACATACACCCGCCATCCCCTCTACATCTCCTGTCATAGGAGAACTGCTCCCACACACCCCACCTCCCACCTCCCGAGGTCCATCCCCAAGGTTATCTGATGTTACGCAAACATCCTTGCACAGTACCTCGGTATGTCCAGGGACCTCCATAGGGACGGGTGAGTCCTGTGTGCTTCCAGGGGGCACGTAGCACGAGACCAATCGTCCTAGGTCAGTGCCTAATAAAACATTTGTGGGGATCTCCGCAGAGACTCCCACCTCCCTTACTCCACTCCCAGCCCCCCAATCAAGGAAAACACGAGCTAGGGGAACATTAGGGCTCACCCCCCCCAACTCCCGTGATGGTGAGGCTTTTGCCGGGAATAAGGTCTGCGTCATCCACTAGTTCAGGCCGAACTAGTGTGACTTCGGCTCCTGTATCGCGGAAGCCTGTGGTGCACCGGTTGCCCACAGTAACCGACTGTAGGTTGTCTGCGGTGTGTCTTGCAGCTCCATTCACTAACAGCACAGATGATGGGTTGCGGGCAAGCTTGCCAGGAGGTGCTGTCTTCTTCTCCGGGCACGAGTGGCTGAGGTGTCCTGGCTTGCCGCACGCATAGCACTTGCGCGCGTCTGTCGGTGCTGGCTTGACTCCTTCCGGTCTTTGTGCAGGCCTGTGAAAGGGTCGCTGGACAGGAACCGACAAAGCTGGCCGGGAGGAAGAAGCAGATGAAGAGGTTCCTCCCAGACGGGACAGAGTGTCTTTGAATGCCCGAGTGCTGGGCATGGCGACATATTCATCGGCTAGCTCAGGCCGCCTCTCGCGCACTCTTCGGCTTGTGCTCACATACATATTTTTGCACATCTGTGGGGCAATTGGAGACAAACTGTTCTCGGACCATCAGATCCGCCAGGGACTGCTTGGTGTCCTCTGTGAGGGGATCAGACCACTGTTGGAAGGTGGTCTGCAACTTGCCCAGATGGTCCATAAAAGTATCTCCGGGCCCTCTCCGCAGGGACCGGAACCGTAAACGGTAAGTCTCTGGAGTCAGCTGGTACTTGACCAGAATAGCCTTTTTGATGACCGCGTAACTGGTACGCTCTGCTAATGGTAGTCCGACCAGGGCCTCCATAGCTTTGCCCTTCAGTGCGGACATTAGATGTCCCGCCCACTGTGGCTCTGGTACCTGGTACTGCTGGCATGAGGTTTCAAAAGCATGCAGGAAAAGATCAATGTCACAGTTCTCAGACTCCATCACAGGCAGTTTTGGCTTGACCATCAGGGATGGGCCTGTGGATATGGCATGCCGGTCGGACCCCTGGAGCTGTACTCGGGCCATGTCCAGTTCATGCCTGCGGACAGCTTCCCGTTCTGCAGCCTCGCGCTCAGCCTGGCGCTCTGCCCGACGTGCCTCCAGCAGCCGAAAATATAAGTCCGGGTTACTAAGCATTAGTTGGTCCAGACCATTTTGGGATGGCATAGAGACAGAGTTATGTCCAGCTAGAGGACTGCAAGCCCCAGCAGGCTGTCCTCCTCCCAGTTCATCATCCTCATTCTGGAAGGGGTCACCTGGCTCAGGGGCCCCAGAGTCTCCTCCATTCTCTGAATCCTGCAGGGATGACTCTTGACTCCTCCGTGCACATAACTCCTGGATAAGGACAGTCTTATTTTTCCCATATACTTGGATGCCTTTGTGCTCACACAGAGCTGTGATATCAGCCACGCTCAGGACGTCATAATTCACGGATTCGGACATTATTGCCAAATAAAAGATAGGACAGAAAACAAGAGAGAGGGGAGGGTACTGTCGTGAATTATTATTCTATCAAAACTAATGCACTGTGCTTCGTCTTCCAGAATTTTTCAATCCTTTAGTACAGAGTTATGGACATAACTTCATGCACTAATATTCTAAGCATACAGAATCCCGTAAGCTGCCACCATAAAAATGTCACGAACTATGGATCCGACCGCTCCGGATCCCACAGCTGTGACGTAGTGGTCTGTGACGGAGTCTGCGCACACACAGAGACCTCACGTGACCGGGGTATTACCATTCGGCTAACACCCCCCACTATACTTCGGTAACTGCCACCACGTGGGTTCCCGGTCCACGAGCCGACTATCCGGGTCATTCACTATCACACAGATCAGTGGATGAACCGGATATCACTTACTGACCAACCGCAGTCAATCACCCCCAGCTACAATTCCTAAATGCAATTTAACTAACTACCTGGTAACGTCTCTTCAAAGGCAAGGTACGTTGTTCAGCAGCTTAGAATATGGAAGACTTGGCTATTTAGATTTTATAATCTTTAATAAGCGGTAAAAAGCAGTGCAGACAAGTCTAATGAAAATGACTATAAATCTACAGAATAATAATAACAATATAAATAATCACGACAGTTCAAATGAAAGGGAAAAAGATGAAAGAATACTTAGTTTCTCTGGAGGGTTTCAGATGGTCGTTCATATGTCCTTTTTGAATCCTTGCAAACCCCTTTTCAGTATGTATCAGGGGAGACCCTCAAAGTTCTTCTGATACAGGGATATGCCGTCAATGTCCAATTAAGTGTCTGGTGATGTTCCATGGGTCTCTCTCCTCTGTCCTTGTGCATGGGTTTTTATGAACTCTGCCATGGGCAGGAGACTTACTCCTGTCAGCCAATGGCAGCAGAGTGACTGTCAATCCTAGGGATTGGCCTCCAAGTGTTTTATGACCCCATCAAAGTTCAGTTCCTACAATGAGGATTATACTTAAGCTCGTATCTCCTTGATACATCGGCATATTTTTATACAGAATACATATTTGCGATCCTTATTTATTTACCTACAGAATGAGACCACACACGGTAATGCTGGGACCTGTAGTTCTTCTACCACCCATAGGTCAGCTAAGGAATCACATCCTCTAGTCATATTTGATACCCAATTAACCACAATACTCTGTAGAGCCTGGATCTGGTGTCAGAAAGGGCATAAGTTGATTCATAAATGAAATATGAAAGTGGACTGGTTTTATGCCCAGAGCTAATTAAGGGCTATTAGCTCTCCTCAAACCAGACCTGGAAATTAATGACGTCACGCTCCAGCCAGGCTTGACAGCGAGCTGATCTTGATCTAGGATGAGCTGGGCCTGGTGTAGCTTTATGACCTTTTATTGCTGGCCTTACAGAGTAGTGGTAATAAAAGTGTCCATCTATATCATAGGCGACCCAGGCTTCAGAAAGATGAGAGTTCACAGCTTTTTACATAGGCCAGAAGCATATAAGATGGCTACCCAGAGGAATTATGTATGTATGCCGGCACAGTATTATAGTAGTTATATTCTTGTACATAGGAGGCAGTTTTATAATAGTTATATTCTTGTACATAGGAGCAGTATTCTAGTAGTTATATTCTTGTACATAGGAGGCAGTATTATAGTAGTTATATTCTTGTACATAGGAGGCAGTATTATAGTAGTTATATTCTTGTACATAGGAGGCAGTATTATAGTAGTTATATTCTTGTACGTAAGAGCAGTATTATAGTAGTTATATTCTTGTACATAGGAGCAGTATTACAGTGGTTATATTCTTGTACATATGAGCAGTATTATGGTAGTTATATTCTTGTACATAGGAGCAGTATTATAGTAGTTATATTCTTGTACATAGGAGCAGTATTATAGTAGTTATATTCTTGTACATAGGAGCAGTATTATAGTAGTTATATTCTTGTACATAGGAGCAGTACTATGGTAGTTATATTCTTGTACATAGGAGCAGTATTATGGTAGTTATATTCTTGTACATAGGAGCAGTATTATAGTAGTTATATTCTTGTACATAGGAGGCAGTATTATAGTAGTTATATTCTTGTACATAGGAGGCAGTATTATAGTAGTTATATTCCTGTACATAGGAGCAGTATTATAGTAGTTATATTCTTGTACATAGGAGGCAGTATTATAGTAGTTATATTCCTGTACATAGGAGCAGTATTATAGTAGTTATATTCTTGTACATAGGAGCAGTATTATAGTAGTTATATTCTTGTACATAGGAGCAGTATTATAGTAGTTATATTCTTGTACATAGGAGCAGTATTATAGTATTTGTGTTATTTTACACTAGGGCAGTATTATTGTTGTAAGCAGTAGTAAAGTAACAGATATTCAGGTTGGTTTGTCAGCATTAACAGCTGAATGGTCTCTGGATGTGACAGTGGGTCCATGAATAGTTCTGGGCAGGCAGCCAGTGTTACTGTTATTTTGTAATGTTGTTACAATGTTGCCATTTTCGCTCTGAACATTTAACCCTTACTACTACAGAGATCTAAGTAATTTTCTTCCTTGTTTTCTCCTTGAAGTTGGGAGAATATTACACTGAAAGATTTTATCATTACCTTAGAAGAATCTTATTCTATGAATTGTTTCTATGTCATTTGTTTATTTTTTGTAATGACTTTTTGCAGCTTTTTCCTTACAGGACGTGTTGTGTATGTGGATAGAGGGTTAATTCTCTGCCTCACTTTATAATTGAGCTGCTCTCTTCTGTACATGTATGAAATATCAGATGCCACATCAGAAGTGTCCACAGTCTGACTGAAGGCTATGAGGCTGGTGACTCCACACTGCCCTCTGTCTGTTGGGAGATGAAGTGTGATGTAGCTTCGGTCTACTGGGTCACCTCTGCTATCCCCTCTCTGAGATACCTATGTATTTGACTGGATACACGTGATTACTGAATACTGGCCTTGAATTTTGTGGAGGTTGAGCTGGAATTGTGAGCACCAGCCATGCAAAAAGCTTAGAACTTTGTAACTTTTTGCATCCAGAGCTGCATTCACAATTCTGCCATTCTCTTAAAAACGGTTCTTTGCTGCATTGCAGTGTGGGAGCAGGGGCGCACCACCAATGAGGCCAGGTGAGGCGGCACCAGGTAGGGGCAAGAGAGGGGCAGCCGAAAGCCCATGGGCTGAAGGGAAGGGGTTAGGTTATGGCCTCTTGCACACGACCGTATGGATTTATCTGTATTTTACGGAACAGTTGGCCTCTGATTGAACAGTCCTATCCTTGTCCGTTATGCGGACAATAATAGGACATGTTCTATCTTTAAACGGAAATACGGAATCGGAATGCACATACCTTCGTGTTTTTATGCGGATCCATTGAAATGAATGGTTCCGTATACGGAACGCAAAAAACGGAACGTAAACGGAAGAGTCAAGAGGCCTAAGAAATTGGCATTGGGGAGTTGGGGCGCCATTTCAGTTTTCACCTCAGCCAGCAGAAAGGTTAGGTGCCTCCCTGTGTGTGAGATGTGTTGTCCACTTAGTAACAGGTCCCTAGACGGTGCACTACATCTCCCACAACGCCCCGCAGCAGGCTATGCTTTGTACAGACTGTGAGCGATGCATTGTCGAGAGGCATTTGATGATGACCGTCACGTCGTAAGCCCGCGGCTGGTTCTGTTGGTTGCTGAATGTCCTAATCTCTGCACGTTTCTTTCTGTCCCCAGATCATGATCAGCAGATAGCGCCATACACGAGGACCATGGCTCTCCGCAAGAGGAGTCGTCATGCATTGGGTTTCCTGTGCTGCTTTGGGAGCAGCGAACACCCGGAAATTAACCTCAAGGACAATAATCCCCTCCAGTTTTTGGAGTTCTCAGGGCCGATACCATCTCCGGAAGAGCTGAACGCCAGGTTCTCCGAGCTTGTGGTAAGTGGGCCTCATTTAGTGACTGAAATCTGCGCCTGTTCCGCGCTGCTGTAGATTTGGCACATGGACTGCCGGAGGAGCCATGTCATGTATGGCGGTCAGGGCCCCATCGAGCCCGGTGCAGCAGGCGCGGGTCTGGATGGATCCGGGCCCTTCTCTATTATGGCGATATACTGTATCTGAAGACCTTCTGCAGTATCGTCCAATGTAAGGATTCATGCTGCGAATACTCTAAGGGTCTGGTCACACCGTCAGGTTTCTCATGCAGTTTTGGAATCCAAAACCAGTAGTGAATTCAAAAAAGAGGCGACATCATATCCGCCATTTATACCTATGAGCCAGTCCTGATCATGGCTTCCAAAACCGCATCAGGAAACCTGACCGCGTGGCCGTCCCCTCAGGGAGCCGCACTATAGGGGCTCGTTCACACAACCGTATGGCTTTTTCAGTGTTTTGCGGGCCGTTTTTAACGGATCCGTTTTTTGTTTCAGTAGTGTTTCCGGTTCCGTTCCGTTTTTCCGTTCTGTTTTTCCGTATGGCATATACAGTATACAGTAATTACATAGAAAAAATTGGGCTGGGCATAACATTTTCAATAGATGTTTTCGCAAAAACGGAACGGATACAGAAGACATATGGAGTACATTCCGTATGTGTTCCATTTTTTTGGCGGACCCATTGACTTGAATGGAGCCACGGATCGTTATTTGCGGGCAATAATAGGACATGTTCTATCTTTGAATGGAACGGAAAAACTGAAATATGACTCCAGTGAGGTACTGTGTGAGGTGTATGACTCCAGTGAGGTACTGTGTGAGGTGTATGACTCCAGTGAGGTACTGTGTGAGGTGTATGACTCCAGTGAGGTACCGTGTGAGGTGTATGACTCCAGTGAGGTACTGTGTGAGGTGTATGCCTCCAGTAAGGTACTGTGTGAGATATATGACTCCAGTGAGGTACTGTGTGAGGTGTATGACTCCAGTGAGGTACTGTGTGAGGTGTATGACTCCAGTGAGGTACTGTGTGAGGTGTATGCCTCCAGTAAGGTACTGTGTGAGGTGTATGACTCCAGTGAGGTACTGTGTGAGGTGTATGACTCCAGTGAGGTACTGTGTGAGGTGTATGACTCCAGTGAGGTACTGTGTGAGATATATGACTCCAGTGAGGTACTGTGTGAGGTGTATGACTCCAGTGAGGTACTGTGTGAGATATATGACTCCAGTGAGGTACTGTGTGAGGTGATGACTCCAGTGAAGGTACTGTGTGAGGTGTATGACTCCAGTGAGGTACTGTGTGAGATATATGACTCCAGTGAGGTACTGTGTGAGGTGTATGACTCCAGTGAGGTACTGTGTGAGATATATGACTCCAGTGAGGTACTGTGTGAGATATATGACTCCAGTGAGGTACTGTGTGAGGTGTATGACTCCAGTGAGGTACTGTGTGAGGTGTATGACTCCAGTGAGGTACCGTGTGAGGTGTATGACTCCAGTGAGGTACTGGTGGAGGTGTATGCCTCCAGTAAGGTACTGTGTGAGGTGTATGACTCCAGTGAGGTACTGTGTGAGGTGTATGACTCCAGTGAGGTACTGTGTGAGGTGTATGAACTCCAGTGAGGTACCGTGTGAGGTGTATGACTCCAGTGAGGTACTGTGTGAGGTGTATGACTCCAGTGAGGTACTGTGTGAGATATATGACTCCAGTGAGGTACAGTGTGAGGTGTATGACTCCAGTGAGGTACGTGTGAGGTGTATCCAGTGAGGTACGTGTGAGGTGTATGACTCCAGTGAGGTACTGTGTGAGGGTGTATGACTCCAGTTGAGGTACTGTGTGAGATAGGATGACTCCAGTGAGGTACCTGTGTGAGGTGTAATGACTCCAGTTGAGGTACTGTGTGAGGTGTATGAACTCCAGTGGAGGTACTGTGTGAGGTAGTAGTGACTCCAGTGAGGTACTGTGTAGAGGTGTACGACCTCCAGTGAGGTACTGTGTGAGGTGTAAATGACGACGCCCAGTGAGGTACTGTGTAGGTAGTATGACGCCAGTGGAGGTACTGGTGTGAGGTGTAATGACTCCAGTGAGGTACTGTGTGAGGTGTATGACTCCAGTGAG